>NC_031773.1:11713967-11904291 GCF_001522545.3 Parus major
AAATATAAATATATATAAAGTGTTAAGCATCCTTATCAATATTTAAATGAATTTCAGCAAGTGGATGTATATAGCCTGTAATACCCCAGAGGTATTTGGGTCAACACTTTGCCTGAATATGAGCATTTTGGAGAAGTGATGAATTAATGTAGATCATTAAACACTTCATTTTAAAGTTTTCCATTGTCCTTTCAGTTCAGTCAATACACTTGATGTAATAAACTTAAGGATCCATTCTGAAACCAAATGATGATGATGACAATCAAATAAAATTACTTTTCAGACATAGACCATGAAAATATTCAAAAAATCCCTTTTGATAGAAACACATGTTTATCAACAAACTTTTTTTTTTTTTTTTTAATAAAGCCAGGTACAGAAAAGAATAGCCTGCCTCTTAAAAAAAAAAAAGGAAAATTAAAAACCCCCTCCTCAGGTTTTTCCAGTTCTAAGGATAAATGTTTCAGATTTACAGGTTCTAAAGGAGAAGTAGAGGCCTAACAGACAATTAAAAGCAATTTGGTGAAAATGGGCCTGGGGATGACACCCTGTAAAATGATTAATAGTGTATTATTTCCCATAGTTGTACTAATGAAAAAGCTGTTGTCAGACTGTTCTCAGCAGGATGGCGTCAGTGCTACTGCAAGATCTGGTTGCGAGTTAGAAAGTCGTGAGTTAGAAAATGAGAACCAAATGGACTCACAGCTGGGAAAACCCAACAATAATTAATTTAACTAGCAACCATTTGTACAGACTTCGTGTAAGGTTAAAAATTTCCCCTGAGAGAAGCAAGGTCAATGAAGGATAGAGTTCATGTTTTCCAGTGATAATGAAAAATACTTAGACATAAATAGTGAGGAAGGCTTTGATTCTTTATTTGATACATGGAAAGTTCCATGTTTCTACTATGACTGAACACTACAAATCCAAGTCCATCTCCATATGGAATGGAGAATTTAGCTTAGCATTTATTATTTTGATTCTGATTTAGAGTAATGGGTGGAAAAGAGAAGAACCTCTGCTATCTTATCTGCCCTCCTCCCCATTATAAACTGGTCTTAAAAGTACAGAAGGAAAACAGTGTCATTAAAAGGCTTTCATTCCAGATCTTTGATGAGGAAGATGCAAACAGTTTGAGCCCTAACATGTTGTTTCATTTTAATGAGCAGAGAGTACCTTCCTTGTCCTTATTAAAGTGGTTAATGGTGCTTCTACTGCCTCATTATCAGTGCTAGGACACATTTGGTGTTGTTCCTACTGCTAAGCCAACTCCTTTTAGTTTGACAGATGATCAGAAAGTCAAATCAGATTGCTCAGAGACACTTGTTAATAAAATTCCAACAGTGTTTCTCTGAGTGTCCATGGGGACGCTAAAATTATTTTATTTTCTTCAGGTTTTCTATAATTACTGTGATTGTACTTTCTCCAAAGAAATATATCTATGCCAATTAAAACTATACTGGGTTTACAGGTTGATCAGACTAGCATGCAACTGTTATTTGGTTTTAATCAAAACACACAGATTAAATTGAGCTCCCCTTGTATTAATTCCAAATGTTACACTCAAGTGCTCCAGATTTTTTTTTTCTGAAGCATGTTAATGTTTTAGTAAAAAGAGTTTATTTTTATGCAATCCTAACAATTTTTCCCTTCTTTTGCTTCTGTTGCCTTTATTTCCTTTGAGAGGTGTGAAGTTTTCTTGCTTCTGTTTCTAAATACACAGCTCATTTGAGGCCTCATTGCAATATGTTATAATGCTGATCACAGTGCAAATGCCTAAGTGTATGTAATACCAGACAAAGCAGCTACAAATGGATAATGTCATTCTGCCTATATTCTGCTGCCTTTACTTTCTGGATTACAATATAATGGCTATGTACACAGATCTCAACATCACTTACAAAATATTCAGAGTCTGTACTTAAGAACTTATTTCATTACCTGCATACCCATATTATCCTGCCTGGATTTTAAGTGAAGATTATGGAACATTTCTGAATTTTTTTAAAATTAGGATATTCTTTAAGTATTTCATGGGAAAAGAGTGCTACATTCAATGTTCCCATCAAACATAAATCTGTGCCACAAGGTGAAAAACATACTACTAATTGCAATGAGATTAATGATTGTATTTTTGTCCACAATGACAAAATGAAAAAAAATGACAAAAAAGTGATCACATTATTACTCTAAATAGCTGCCAAATAAATGCATTTCCAGGAGTCACTTGGTCTTTAGCAGGATGAATAGACAAGAAAAACAAAAGCAGAACAGGAAAGAATACATGTTTCTCACCAGAGAGTCCAGTCATGCCCACAGTAGGGCTGAACATTTCCCAGGTAGAATCCTAGAGACTGTGTGACTTCAACCAGGTTGGTGAAGTCGAGACTGATGCTGTTGAAAAGCACAGAGGTCATGATGATTTCATCAATTGCCCACACATCTTCACCTTGAGAAGAGTGATATGGCTGCCACCATCTGAACTGAATGCCAACCTGCCTTGCATCTTCAGGCAGCTCCACTGAAATTATTCTGGAGAACAAAACAAAGTTATTATTGCCAGTTTTTGCAATAATTTTGTAATAATTCCGTGGGGATGTATTTTACGGTAATTTCTCCTGCCTGACCTAAAAATCATGGAGTAAATGCAGCCCACAAATACTGTAGCATCTGCTGGTATAGCTCTTAACAGGGACAGGGGAATTGTTAGTTCTCTGGGCAATCAATTAATTTACTGCAAACTAGTCATGTGCAAAAGCCACCAGAAAGGGTTTCTACCAAATCTGCAGGTTTTGCTTCCACTGTGGAGCTCTCAGTAAATTTAAAGGTGCAAATTAAGAAAGGAATGATGAGCTGACAAGGATTTAAGAACTCCAATTTCCCTTTGTCAGACTCAGTGGGTTCTATCTTGATCAAAAGATACACATCTTGTAAACATCTGCACTATTTCCTGCATAGCATTGACATCATTCTAATGGTGCTCTTGTCCTAGAAGAACCCAGCCCTGTAAATTGCCACAATAAGATGGGAAAGGTTCATCTTGTCAGACAGTGTGATTATGTGTAGTCTTTTTTGGCAGACACTCCTTTTTTATAGCTGCATAGAGATGCAACTGGAGGTGAGTCCCAGGTGCTTCTGGTATGCAAGGCCACCTGATTTGTCATGGCAGCTATGTCAACACACCTAGAATTGACAAACTGCAAAGAAAATTAAGAGTAATATCTAATTTCCAGGAGCAATTTTCATACACTGCAGGAGGGAGTATGCATTAATTGCCACAGCAATGACACTTTGTTGAGAGCTCCATAAATCACTAAGACCATGGTACCTCACACAGCCACGTCAATTGTGAGACAGACTGGCAACAGGGACATTTGTCTCCATTGAGGTACAATTACTTGCTGGCTAAAGGGTTTTCAGCAAGCTCATCAAGTAGATGATATTTTTCTTTCTCTCTTAGAAGAAATGTGGATAAAATGATAAATCAGCTAAACTGGAAGCAACTTTTTATACTCTAGCACTAAATTTTTGTCAGACTCAAGGCTTTCTAAGCTGCCTATTGTAGTGTTTTGTTCTCTGCATATGAAAGAGTCTCACGCCTGTGGCACTCAGTGCAAAAACCACACTCTTAAAAATGACTTGCTACATCATCCTTTTGGAGAGTAGATTTATAATACTGCTGTTTAGTGTCACATTCATTTTAAAGAAGAATAAATAAATCCATTAACCAGAAAAAATTCAAATAGCTTGGCTAAACAGATGGGAAGCACTCAAAAAGTCCTGCCTGGCTTTTCTAGGAGCTGCTTCCTGCCATGCATTGACTGGAGAGGGAAGTGTGGAGGGACAGCCAGAGGTGATATGGCTGTGTCCCTGTGGCACGGGACAGCACAGTACACACTTTATGAATTGGTAGGTACATTTCTTTTACACTCAAATAAAGATGTTTGAATGACTCCATACTCTTCTAAGAGAAAGACCAAGCCCCACTGCTCTCTGGCACCTGATTAAACCACAAGGGTTTCTTTTCTATCAAGGATTGCCTCATAAGAAACATCTCTATAACCTTTTGGGTTCATTTTTAAAGGCACAGATGACAAGAAATTGTTACTGAAGCCAAAAGGAACCATGTTATTTTCAGCCATGATTCAGGGGTGTGAACCTGAGGAAAGCTGGTACCCTGGCTTGGCTAGGAGGAGCACTGTATCCAGTGGGAAGCACCTGGCTCTTGTGTGAGCTAATGCTCTGCCATAATCCAGGGCATATTTCTCTGCTGGTGGCTGCCTCTGATGCCTGTATCTTCCCTTTCACTCTTAACCCTCATAAGCATGCCCACGTGGACACTAATTCTCGCAGACAGAAATATACAGAAAATCCTAAATCATGATATACACCACAGACACACATATCAGATGATAAAATATTTAACACATGTTAAAATAAATTCCCCATCCCAGGGGATTAAGCTAACACAATTTATAAATGTAGGTGTAATCCACCATGTATGGCACATATGTTAGTATGCAGAACCTGACTACACCTCCAGTTGTAACAACTCCTGTCTGGCTTTGATTTGTTGGAGATAGATGGAGAGGGAGGGGGATTCCTGCTAATGACTTTTCTGCTGCAGAGAAGAAAAGTGTTCCTACTTACATTACCAGCCACCATTAAATTTCTTAAAAACCAGCTGGGAGACCTTTGCTCTGATCTCATTCTTTCAAGCTATGCGCATACCTAATATTGAAAAGCCACCGCTGTTCTGCTCAGAAGAAAAATGCAGCTGTCAAATGTTAGCAGATTAAATGCACCTTTTCAGCAGAACATTAAATGTGTAATTATTTTTTGTATGACTGAAGATTAATTAAATTCATGGATACAGACTGATTGCCAAACTTAGCAGCAGTCCATCTATGTTACTAAAAATGCTGATATTTTCAGACAACATTACATGAAAAGGTGAAGCTTTGTTCATAATTATTGCCAGCATTAGTTTCAGGTTTGTATGAATGTCATTTTTCTGTCTACCCAGAGTGGACTGCATATCTATATCTATCTATCTATCTATCTATCTATCTATCTATCTATCTATCTATCTATCTATCTATCTATCTATCTATCCGTCTGTCTGTCTGTCTGTCTGTCTAGTCTATCATCTCCCATGGCAAAATCTCTCTAACTTGTGTATATTGTACTTTGCTCTGTACCTTGTCAGAACAACATGAATTGTCTTTCATACCTAACCTCAAAAAGCTAAAAAAGTCTCTGGCACCTATGTTATTTATTACATTTATATCCTAAAATGCACTAAAATCAGTCACCAGAATATGTATTTTCCTTTTAGTTATAAAAATTTCATAGTGCTATATATTAAAAACCTTTAGGGAAATATAATTCCTACAGTTGTAATCTTGAATCTAAGAATTAGAAACAGGGCCATATAAAATATATATGTGACTATAATGAAGGCAGGCAAAGGAAATTTTAAAGAAGACTTATAAGTGTTCCAGTCTGTGGCATCTTTTCTTTGGAAACATTTAGAACTTCAAAAAGTAAAGTCTATAATATATTTCTACCAAATACAGTCCTCCTCTCATATTTTTGAGTATTTCCTATAGCTCCAAGGAAATAATTGTAATGTTACAAGGGTCTTTTTTCCATTAGAACGTTCTTAATCACACTTTGAATATTGCAATTTTGTACTGAGTTATTGACAATATGTGGATTTTTTTTTTTTTTTTTAAAAAGCACTCACCTGAGCTCAATAAATATAAATAATGAAAGTTATGTGAAGCTAAAGTGACTTGCAGGCTATTTACAGTTCCATCCCTGGGGCTGACTAAGATGTTTTCCTTGCATTCAGAAGGGAAGAGGACATAGGGCAACACCCAGGTCAAAGCTACCCTTGGGCAGGAAATGGACCTGCTGGAATGAGTCCAGTGATGCCACTGTCAGTTCTGCCTCTTCTGGGCCCCTTTGCAGAGCATCTCCTTTAATTGGCATTTATTGGCTCTGCTGCAGCACTCTGTGAAGGTGGCTGCTGCCAGTTTTGAGAAGGTTTGCATAGATCCAGACCAGAGTGTTCCGGGCTTTTGCTACAGGCATGCTCATGGGGGGACTCCTGATTCTGTATTGCTTCACTAAATTTGGTGGATGGTGTCATAAATGCATCAGTAAGGAACACCTTCTCTGAATACAAGAGATACATTCCTCTCTAATCTGACACCAAACATAGATGCTGCTAGATGAGATGAGCTCTTTGTTCAACTTCTTTTTGATCTGTGTGAGTCTCAGGCACGGTCACCAGCAGGCTCTCCCAGGGCACCAAGCCCAGCCCAGGCAGAGGCACAGCCATGAAGTCGTGCAATTGCCTTGGGAGTGGGAGCAGGTGTAGTTTTCCTGCTGACCTCAGAGCTCCTCACAATCCTGCAGAGATCTCCACAATCAGATTCTGTCTCAGCTGTCCTGTGCTGCCTGCAAACTCCTAATCCCGGAGGATGGTGTAGTGAGGGTATCTATGGCTTCAAAGCTACAAATAATTTATATTAATTTTTCTTTACAAGTGGCTGCTTCCATGGGAAGAGATGTGCCCCTATTTCCCACAAGTACACTCCTATCCCTCATCTTGCACTACTTCATCTTGTTCTGTTGTATCACCTGAGACTTGAAGGCCATTAAAGCGATGTGTTCATTTTTATAGGATGACAAAATGGGAAGTGCCTAGAACAGCTGCAAAATTTTAAAGAGAGGTGGTAACTTTCAGTGTGCAATAAAAACCCTTCATTCCCTCTTGCACCACGTACTCCATCTTCACATTGCAGTGACCACCACAACCAGCCTAATTGCATGCAAATGTAATATTTGTGCATGTACCTTGGCTCGTGGTAGTTGAGATAAGAGTAGTGTTCCAGCAGTTTCCAGGTAATCCCGTTGTCGTAGGAGTAGTGCAGCAGCACTCCTTCCCCGGGCTGGTCGGGTGCTTTGCAGGTGCTCAGCACCGACTTGCTGCCCAGGCGCAGCGTGAACTGCAGGAACCTGCACCACAATTACACAAATATTTGCAGGGTATCATTTTCACTGTAGGTTTCTTCTTGTTGGGTTTTTGTTTGTTTGTTTGTTTGTTTTGGTTTTGTTTTTCCCCTAACCAGGTTGTTGTCAGATCTTCTCAATTTAGGCAAATTTTGATAAATATCGGTTATGGGGTTTTATACATGTGATTTGTTTTTATTGTTGAGTAATACATTGTGGCACATACAGTTAAAAGAATGCCAATCATTACTGCATTTAATTATTTATTAGGCACTGAAGGGGAGGGAGAGATAGTGGATGGATCTAATCAGTTGCCACAAGCTGTCAAATAAACACAACCTTATAAATAATTAATTAGCACTTGCCTTTGACACTCAGGTTTGATATTAACATTTCATATTTTCCATCCAAACTGTACAATAATTTCCCTCCAGTCTGTTTTGGACTCTGTTGTTTAAAAAGAAGGAGGAAAAAAAGGCAAGGCTACAAAATCACTATTAAAATATGGAACAAGGAGTTTTTTAAAGGCTTTTTTCCTTGCTAAAATAACAGGTTTAATAATAGACAAGGCTGCAGCGGGAGGGGCTCCCCCATTTCTTTGCTTCACACCACTCCTCCTTCCCTCTCACCTGGACTGGGAGCTGTCCAGGAAGGAGGTGATGAGCTGGCGCCTGCCGTCCTTGTTGAAGACCAGGGCCTTGCCGCTGGCCAGGACCCCGCAGCCGAAGCTGACCTCGGCGCCCCGGATGGAGTAGAAGCTGTGGTAGGAGGAGAGGCGGGAGCTGGCGAAGCTCTCTGAGATGAACATGGGGAAGGTCTGCGACGCTGTCTCACACGCTGGCCCTGAAAAGCCGGGGTCACACCTGCGGGCGAGGAAGGGTGAAAAGCAGGGTTGGTGACCCACCTTTGGCTGTGGCCAGTGGTCAGCACACATGGTGGCTGCAGGTGTTCATGAACTGAGGATACCCACAAGGTCCTTCTCAAATCTGAGGCCCAAGAACCTCTTTGAACTTCACTTAGGTAAAGTGCATAGCAAATGATTTCTGTTAGCTAGTATTTACTTTTCAACTTAAAAAAAAAATAAGTATTTATGAGCACCCCATGAATCTACACATAACACAGTACAGAAATATTTTTATTAAATTTTGGAACAAAATCCCTGCTGACATAATTATGCTTGCTCTTATGTAAAATCACAAACTTGTTTTTATCTGTAGCATACTGGATGTGGTTACAAGAAATTAATTTACAAAGGATAATGCCCTGTAGGTCACACTGTTGTTAATACCCAAATGTAGTTACACCAATATTTAGAATGTGCTTACTGGTTTTGAGGAAGTACCTTTTTATTTTTTAGAATGGAACCCTTTTAACAAGACAGACTATCAGAAAAAAGTGGAATGCTGGTCTTCTGTCCTTGAGATATGTTAGGTTATGGGATATTAGAACTATTAAAATTGTATTTCTTTCCCAACATTTAATACAAAAGTGATAAAGTCATAAATCACCTCTATAACCAGTATAAAGTATACATCACTGACATTTCAGTGTGCTCTGTAACACATTTTAAGATGAACTGGAAGTTAGACACCATACCTGAAGGAAATCATTAAAATACATATTAAGCATGCTGCTGTTTAGAAAGATTGATCTTTAGCTTTCCAGTGGGCTTTATGAATTCTGAGGGTTATGCTGCTTTTATATTTAGTCATCTAAAAGAGTAAGGACTGAAATGAAAATCACTTCAGCTTTCACACTACCAAGTGAACTCTGTGACAGAAATTGAACATGAGTACTGAATATAACACTTACTTGCAGCCATTTCTAGTACACTGTCCTCGCCCTGAGCAGAATTTGAGGCAAGATGGACCAATATAAACTGCAGAGAAGAGAAATCAATTAAATGGATGGTTATGCTACGTGATAAACAGAATATGGTGACTACAAGAAAGTGTACAGATCTGATCACTCAATTACTGTATTTATCTTAATCCCACTAACTGGAAAAGGCCTATGAAAGGATATGAAGCTTTTGACTGTGTCAAGGATAGTTAGGGATAATTTATTATTTAATGTGTCACGTCCATCTGTGGCTAAAGACACAAGACTGTGGCCACTAGTATTGTTTTAATTACTAAGTCTGTGAATGAGATCAGATAATTTGGTAGGCATTGACCTTCATCATTTTTCATTGACATTCCTTTAATCTTAGTTCGGAGATGTAATCCAATCTATATATTGGTACATTCCAGTAGCAGTCTTGTAGATTTAAAAAAACACATCTCTGCTTCTCTCATTGAAATCTACATACTTCACTGGACTTAGGGGAATAAGAACTTGCCCTGATATGTCTTAAGTAACTATTAATTATCCTACTGTTTCACTGATTCTTTTAAATGGAACAGAATTCCCCATCCTAAGTGCTCAAAAATACACCAGACTTGTTTTACTCTTTTGCTTCATCTTCCTCCAATGACTCCTAATTGACAGTGTTGGCATTTTGTGAAATATATGAAGGATGGAAAAATGAGAAAATCTCAGTACAACCTCTTGCATTACAATAAAGGAAAGTCATAACTTGTGGGCAATATTATTTCAATACATTATGCCAAAAGGCCTTAACCATGAAGAGTGGCATATTTTCTGCTGAAGGTTACTTGGAGTTAATCCACTTGCATCATGACATTTGGAAGAAATAGCCACCAATTTGAAATAATTTATAAGAAGCAGTACTTCTTCCTTTTCCTAGTTTTATACTGTTGCCCATCACAGCAGGGTGTCAGCTCTCCCTAGCAGACACACTAAATCCATGTTTGCTACTCTCTATAACTAAGTCCTCATCAGATTTCATGTGATTTCTAGATTTTCTCACTTCTCAGGGTGCAAAAATTCGGTTCTGTCTCTTTGATTTATTTGTGTCTTTTGGGGTCTTTTTGAGGGGGTGGTAAAAGTAGAAGGGTTAAAGATGTAATGATGTCATTCAAAATGAAAAGACTTCACGGAAATTGGCATTTTTCCAGAGTTTCTGAAAGATGGCCAGCTTCCAGATTTCATTTAAAACTTAATTCACATAGGAAACAGTTGTGAAGCTGAAAGTCAGAGTTCTGAATTTTTGAATATCTTCCTCTCTTCAAGAATTGGAGTGGCTTGCCAATATTTAAGAGTTTTTCCCTACAATACAGGGTAAACTTCAGTGTCACTGGTATTTAACAAAGGAGGCATTGAAAACCTCAGAAATATGTCTTTAAGACTGGATTCCTGTGTCATGGTTCTGCACCCTAAATTCAGAGCAGGCACTTTCTAGGCAGATGGTTGGCAAACCTCTTCCTGAGACTGCACACACAGGAGCATGCAGCACCCTTTCATGGGGTTGTATTTCGTTCTGTAAGGAAAGGTTGTGCAAATAAATGAATTGTCAAATGATTTTCAAAATCTTGTTTTGTTCTGTTGTAAGGAATTTGTATCCTTGGACTGATTTCATCTTGCTGTGTTTTCTGTGAACCTCTCATGAGTGTCTCCAGCATTTTGAGTCTGCATTTCTTTTAGACAGCAACTCATCCTTGCAGACCCAAGATGACAGACATCTTCTCGTGTTTATATGCCTATATTTTCCCTTAATTTTGCTTCCTTTCTGACATATATCACATCCCTGAAGAGAAGCATTAATACTATATCCAGAATGTCAACATGATGCTACTTCCCATTATGATTAAGAGAACAAATTTCATTACTTTTAGAGACAAAATTTCCTTTATGATATTACCTTAACAGCTTCAAGATTTTCTTGTGAATAATAGTCATCAATATATTTTAAGAATTCTGCAAAATGTAAATATTTACTATTCCTAGGCACCATATCAAGCCTTACAGAGAATTACTGCAAAATTTCACTGGCTATTGTACAGTGTATTGTATAGGGTAAATCTCTAAATTATGTATTTCATGCATCTAACCAAATAAGTTCTGAATGTAGCTTACTTAGTTTCAAATCAATTAAGGCAAACAAGCAAGCTAAAAAATTTTGCAGTAACTCTTAGTTAGCCCTTTCAATCATTTAATACATTTCATGCATTTCATACATTTAATCCTGTGTTCCTAAATACTTTTTACTGCCCTTTTAAGTATTTCTTTTTAATTCTGGTCCTGGTTTTCCTCTGTAATAAGTCATAAAAATATTTATCAACATAAATTTCTCCCAGTTCTTCACATCTATTTAAAGAAAAGTTTTGTGAAAAATAATTTTCTAAGAGAAGAACCGTTTCCTGAAACAGATGGCACTTTCCCCTGAAGATATGGTAAACAATGTAAGGTTTTTTCAGTGTTTTGGTAGCAGCATTGCTTGAAAATGGTCTTCTGTATCTAGAAGCAAAATATGTCCCAGATGCTGCTCCTGTTGCTTAGGCTGGTGCAGTCTATGTCCTTAACAGCCAGTGTGGAACCTATTTATGTAATTAGGACTAAGCAAACAGAATAAATGTCATTTCAAGCTCCTGCCACCAATATCTTTTCCTAGAAAGCTTTCCATTAAATGGGGAAAAAAAAAATCTACTAGACTATTGTATTTTCTAATGGCAGAATCTCTCTGTAGCTTCAAAATGCACACCCTACCAAATGCAACTAAACAGAACAGGAATTTAGCAAACTATAAATTCATTGACATGTAGTAGTAGACAATACGTTTACTTAGAGCAGGATATAAAATTTACTTTTCTGATGTGTCATGATCATGGATAAGAATACTAACTATTATCGATTGCCCACATATTTCCAAGGATTGGTCCTGTTTGCCTCCATCGAATCCTGGTGTCACTTGTTAGTGCAGCGTTGGGAAGGGGAATAGTTATTCGGTTCCACCTGAAATACACATAACACGGACTCTAGCATTTTACACTGATAGTTATTAAGCAGCTGTATATTTTGCAGATATGTTTATGTATTCATGAAGTTTTGTGAGAAGCCTAATTTTAAAATCTTCTCAAATGAAGCATAAATTTACAGCAGCTTTAGAAAACACAAATGAAAAAGAAGTCTGTATTTTCATACAATATATGAATGTTCATTATTGTTTTATAAAACCCAATCATTTTCCCCCTGTAGGGATAACTGAAGATGGCAAAGACCATAAGCTCCTTTGCTGTAGCAGCTGAACTCTGCTTGGTGAAGACCCTCAGAGGGTGAGGAGTGGTGCAGAGGATTTGGCATGCTGCAGTCTGGGCCATTCTCTATCATCCACAGAGGCTACATTCCTGCACACACCAGAAGTAATGGCTCCTATGAAAATTGCATGGGACTAGGGGCTGTGTGTCACCAGATCATAGCAATGCTTCAACTGAATTTTCTTTTTGTGTTATGGAAGTTGGGATACTGAGGGATTTAGTGCAATGCAGCAAAATGCCACAGTTCATTTTTCAGTGAGAACAGTAGAAGAGAGACTTTATATTGAGAAGGGTTGATCCAAGAAAGTGACACTAATAACCATCTCCATCTGCAGAAGTGCAGAGGATGTGCTTCACTGTAACCCAGTACAATTCCATGTGAGTGAATGTGTCTGAGGGTGTACATACATCTTTGAGTAGTGTTTCTTCTGACAAAGAAGAAAACTTTTGTGGCTTTGACAAGGTAAAAGTTTTCTTTCTCTTATGGACATGCTGTCCATAAGTGAGCTTTTTTTGTAATTTCTCTTTAGCATCAAAAAATTATTTTTATTATACCACAGAAGCAGCCCCATACATTTCAAGTTTCATTGCTGGGTAGCCAGGGAGCTCAGAACACTCCTTGCTTGCTGTCCCCAGGTAGTCAAAAATGAATGATGACACAGAGCTGTGTGCTTTGCTGCTTTCTCCTGCCACCCACAATTCACTAATCCCTAATCCTGTGTCTCAGTTTTGCAGAGAACATCCTCACCCGCTGTAGTTTTCAGAGGCGTAGATGGTGCTGTGGGGCAGGTGAGGCCCTGCACATATCTCAGGCAAACACTCCATGTGGAGCAGCGACCACGAGCGACCATGGTTGGTTGAGAACTCCAAGCTGACACTGGTGACACATTGAAGGAAAGAAAGGAGGAGGACACATGAGGGTACCTGGCATAGATCTCAATGGAGAAGTACCAACATTGAGAAACCACCAAATCTGCTATTCCTAATAACTGATGAGGAAAGAAGAAATAATTTCAAGCAGAATTTTAATACAAAAAACCTGCAAATGCAAACATGAGATAAAATTTCATGAGCATTTAAAAACCCAAAGTTTTTTAGACTGAGGATTGCCTGAACACAGAGTTCTTATTGGGCCACCATCTAGCCAGTGTTTTTATGTTGGTGCTGTTATAAGAACTGCATTACTTTTATATTTCATATTTGATATTTTATATTGAAATTGTTTCAGATGCAAGGAGAAACCTTGGATGAATCAGAGCCAGACAGCATCGTGTGAGCACAGGACACCCATAACTGCCAGCTGCTAACTATTACATCTGCAGAAGGTGGTAAAAAACCAGTAGCTGTTCGTGCACGGGCTGTCTCTTTCCTGGCATAAAACAAAACCCAAATTGTTTACAACCTATGAGTATAAGGAAATCCTTAGATGCCTTACACTCTAAAGACCTTGAAAAAGCAATATAGAAAGTGCTTGATTTTCCACAGATTTAGTATTTTACTGAATTATTCTTGTAATTTCCTCCGTATAATTAGCTTGTAACATTCTGTTTTATTTTAAGTAATGCCAGTGGAATATTATAAGAGTCATAATTCATATCCTCAATATTAAATTATTGGATTCTGAATTTTTATTTTATGATAATTTGCTGACAATATTACTTTATTGAAACGTACTGTCTCTGTGATATTGTGTCCATTAAAACAGTTTATGGAGGTTTCAACTAATTTATTTCAGGTTTAGCTGTAGAGATCTTTAGAGGGTTATATTTACTGCATATATCCAGTATAAGTCTCTCACATGTGCAGTAATGAAAACATTATGAATAATGCTGCAGACTGGGAGATGTGAAATGCTGCAGTATTTGGGAAATACAAATAGAAAAAATGGTGACCTAATGCTTCTTTAGTTATGAAGAAGCTCACTTCTCCTTCAGAAATAGAAGGAAGAATATTAATCTTTCAAAATATATACTAATCTCCATCAGAAAACAGGTTGAGACAGAGACTTTATATAACATGTTTACTGGCCAGGAGTGTTTACAGGAAAAGTTTTCATTTTTCATGTAGGAAAATGTTGCTGCCTTCTCTTCCTATCCAATATAAGTGCAGTGCCATGATTTTTGCTTCCCCTTGAATTCTGCTACCCTGCACAGATACAAGAACTGTCAGTGTTAATGCAGCTCTTTCCAGCTGGAAGTAGATGCCATGGGACACAGATAAAAGCACTCATAGTCTCTTACTTTAAACTCTCAACTCTACAGAATATAAAGTTACTTAACCCTCATAAAATACCAAGATAAAGATTCTCATATGTATATAATGGAAGAGGGACAGTGGCCAGTTTGGTTTTGGATTCTCTGTTTGAAGAAGAATATTAAGAATTTTGATAGTGGAGTAAAGGATGGGCAAGATGTCCATGGTTTCAAGCACCAAGCCAGGATGGGCTGAGGAGCTAAGGAGCTTGTTCAGCCTGATGAGGAGGGGTGAGCTATAGAATCCTGTGATGATGCAGAGGGCACTCAGAAGGAAACTGGAGTCAAACTCCTCAGTAGTGTCAGGCACACTACAAAGGAGAATAATCATAAAGACATGGTTTCATAGTTTTGTACTGTACATTAGGAAACACTTTTTCACTTGAGTAGGTCACTCAGAGAGGTAGCACAGTGTCCAGCCATGAAGATTTTTCAAGTTGTGGATAGACAGAGCCATGTCTGACCTGCCCAGTAACAAGCCCTCCTTCAGCAGCAGGTTTCACCAAATAACCTGTGCAGGTCCCTTCCAACCAACATTTCTATGATTCTACAAAACATGAAACCTAAAATGACTCCCTTCTCTCCCCTTCCCCATGGAAAAATTCACAATGAATGTCCTGAGGAAGTAAAGCCAGCAAAAGAGCTCTGTGATCAGCTTACAGACAGTGAGCTCCTCACACTGATGGTTATTAAGATGAGGGTAATTTATCACCAGTCTTACAAGAATTAGACATGCTTGTGGCATCAGTAATCTCAGAGAGGTCAGCAGGGCAGGTTTCTGCTGCTGCCTTTTCCTCCTTACACAGTATTAAGAAGTAAATCTCATATCCATTAGAAACTGAAGCAAAAGTCACTCTGAAATCATGAGCATATTTCAGAATAATGGGCTAAGAAAAGCAAGTTTTGACCTGGAAAGCTATTTAATTACTATTTATTGCATGAGAGACACATAAATCTGGGCCTGTAAAGATCAGGAGAAACATTAGCTTTTGAGCAGCTTATATTTGTCATTATTAATGGGATACCTTCTTCTGAAAAAAGATTTACAAATCTTCATATAGATTTTATAAACCAAAATATACTAGAAAGCTGATAACCAAAAGAATATCTCGCCAGTTTTACCTGTTACCAGGTTGATAAGTTCCACAGCCCAAATTGATGGAAAACTGGATCATGTGAGTCACTGAGGAAGGGAGCACCGGGAGGACGTGGAAGTAATCCACAGCCCAGACATTCCTGTTGTGGCCTTGGTGACTCTTTTGCTTCAGACAAAATTTGGTTGCAGGAGTCTGAAGGTCCGGACTAATGACAACAGAAACCAAAGATGGCACCTTCAAAAGAAATTAAATAAGGTTTAAATAAGTTAAAAAGGTCACAACATACCATTTAAAATTAAAAATTCGCTCTAATTGTGCTGAACCAAATGTGCTATTCTCTCTTTGATGAATTTTGTTAACTTTTTAGCCGCCTTTTTCCACACATGATCCCAAATAAAATAATTTACTGTTGTGTGGATAGGTATGAGCACCCTGGGTACCAGTGATGCTTATCACCTCAGAGGGATCACATTGTTCAGCTGTAAAGGCACAGAAGACTGCACCTTCTGTGTTCTGAGAAGGGCAAGTTTATGTTGTCAGCTGCAGCTGGGAAGGAAAGGTGATGTTTGTCCTGGAGCCTTACAGCTCACAGAAGCTAAGGCAGGGTAGTGGCAGGTCTTCTCTGGAGACGTGAGAATGGAGTAACAGCAGGAGTTCACAGGCATAAGTGGAGAGGATGTTATGTTGCTGAAATAAATGAAAGCACTGCCTCACAAAGCTTAGCCTTTGTCCTAAAGCAATGTAATTAGAACTTCATTATGTCAAAAGAGGATGTCAGCTTTAAAACTGCTTGTTTTAAAAAACCTCCACAATGAATTCCATGTAATTTCAGATCCTATCTCTCCCCAAGTTCCCTAATTAATAATTTATTATTTTACAATTACAGTTTCCTTAGTTTTAGAAAAGTTCTACCCTGTCTTTCACACAGAAGCAGCAAGGAGGGAAGCCATGCACAATAAAACAATGCAAGTGACTCAACCAAACTCAGGCCAAACCCTGCTGTAAACATTTGGTTTCTAAGTGCTAAAGTTACAGACAAAATACACACAGACCTGGGCTTTAAATAATCATCATCTTTACCACCAAACTTCCCTCAGACTATGTAAGCATGCTGCATTTCAATATCTAGCACATCTATGTGCACATGTATAAAATACCAATTTTGTCTGTTTTACAGCAGCAGAATAAGGAGACCTCAGGGCTAGATTATTCAGGGTAGACATGGTCTAAGTGCTCCCTTGCCCTAGACAGGAAGGATCCTGAAGGCAAGTTCAAGGTCTTTATTGTCCTGCCTGCGGGTGGTGGATGTGGCTGGAAGGCAGCTGCACTTTGGGCAGAGGAGATGCTGCCTGCAGCTCCCTGCCACGGCTGAGTCTGTGCCCCCATCACTGCAGACCCTCTCCCAGCCCTGATCCCACCCTGGATGACCCTCTCAGGACCCTGCTCCTCAGCATCACACTGTGGCTAGGACAAGCTTGAGTTGAAACAAGAGTAATCTTTAGTGAGAAGATGCTACCACTGAAGTTTTCAGCTAATTACTGACAATGTTTGCCCGTTGTTTGCCTGCCTGTTTCCCCAGCCCCAGCCAACACTGCACAGTCCTGCCTGGGGCTGGAGTGACCACCAGTAACTGCAGAGCTGTGCTGCAAAAGTGCCTGATCACTCTTAGGTCTGCACATGATTTATGTGTTTGGGAAGGCCACTTTTGAGTGTCCCTGTGGAATTCAACACACAATACTCCTGTGATGGCTTGGAAAGAGAATGATCTGTCCATCCCATCCACCTGCTTTGTTTATGACAATTTACCTTATAAGCAGCATAGGTCAGGGTATCAAGAGGTATGTGTTCCCTCCTGCCTTCAATCTTGGCATACAGTATGACATCGTTTTCATGGGATTCCCCAGAATCACAAGTTCCCCCTGTACAACACATATTTGAGTGAGAAAAAAATTAATTGAAGCCCTTGTTATTGGAAAGTAGAATCATATATGCAGCCTTAATTATGAAAGTAATTAAAGTCAGATGCTATTTAACTTGGGATCTGAAACAAAAGAACACCTTCCCTAAGGACACAGTGGATAGGAACTGTTTGATCAGATACACCATGGCAGAGATCAAGGGGGTTGACGATTACGAAAACCTTAAGTACCTCTTTTAATCAGCTTATCAAAACAATTTAAACAGAAAATGCTGTGCCTCAAGCAATACTTCTATCTGTGCGCTTTAAATCCTATTTACATAGAAATGCTTTGCTTTTGAGTTTTCAGCAACATCTGAACATTGGTAAACTGCTGTTTACTACTCACACTTCATGCAGTCACTGACTGCTGTGTACCTTATTTGTTGTGCTGCTCCTTCTACTGTCTACACCATATCCTGGAAGGGATGGCTGGCTGGCTGGAATTTATTGTACCACACAAAACAAGTGTGAAATGCTTGCCCAGCTGGAACAGGGCAACATTTGAGAAATCTTCCTATCAGTAGAACCCAAAATACTCACTAAGCTTATGTGAAAGAGTGGATGCATTGGCAAATATTGAGCATTATAGTTACAGGACAAACATCATCACACATCATTGGTATTCTGGAAAAGAAGTCTTTAAAACAAAATTTCTGTATTTAAAACAGGAATTATTAGTTAATTATTTTCCTGTACAGTATAGTAATGGCAGGTATTAAAAAAAAATCCCAAAATAGAAATAAAAATGGAATGAGGAAGGCTCTTTAAAAGACTGCAGAGTAGAAAGATTGCACATATCAGAACACTTTCTTTGCCTTTTCTTTTTTTTTCCTACAGCCAGCCAGTTCTTGTAATGGCCTAGAAAAAGCAGTCCAGAGAACTGGATAAGATATGCATCTTATATGGATAAAATATCTTTAATTTTTTTTATTCTGTAATAAGGAACATCCATTTGTACTTTCAAATATTTTTCTTGCCTGAATGCTTAAACAATTATTTATGTAATTAAAAAATATGCACAGAATACATTTTTCAAAAAATAACCTGCTATCCTCTGTGTCTGCATCTGCTGACAACCTCTCCCCTAAGTTCAGAAGGTTGACAAAATTTCTTTCCTGTTTCTCTTGCAGGTGTTGTAATACTTGGAAGAAATGGGAAAAAGCATCCTCTTTTTCCTGTGCTTTATTCATAATTCATGTAACACAGAGGAGATGTGCAACAATTTAGGACAACAACATGAGGTCTTCCCCTCATTAAATCAAGTGTGTTTTTTCTTGTTGATACAGAAGGTTGCTTGTTGAGGTCACAGGTTTATTCTCTGCTTCCTCCTCTATTATTCTATTATTCTCTTTTAAGCAAAATTCCTCACTTTCTCTGAACATGGTGTTGAGAGAATAACCTCACAGAACTTCCTTTATGTGCAAAATAAAAGTCCTGGAAAAATACTGGAGCATTAACTACCACGTTCATGGGGATTTTGGTCTGTTGCAACATCAAACCAGTGCAGTTGCACTGACAACAACAGTGGGGAGGGGAAGTGACAGGACAGGTTGGTTCTTGGCTGCCTTCCTAGCCCTGGTAAATGACTGATGTTGCACTTTGCCCCAGTGAAGAGGGTCCACAGATGATGCTAACACCACACCAGTGTTTTCATGGGGGATGTTCCACATGTAGAACACACCTCCTCCAAGACTATAGCATACTCTGTGTGAACCTCACCCTGGGCCAATGTAGCAGCAGAGGAAGGATTTTATGAGTGGAGTAAGAGCTTTTGAGGTGAAACTATACCATAGGCTCATCAGGGAAGGCTGCCTCACCTTTATGCTACTCCCATCTCATCTCATGTGCAGCTCTCTGGACTCTGATGGATTAACAACAGGGTCTACACAGATATGACTACAGGAGGATATGAGAGCTACCTGTAAAATCTCTAAAAATGACAAAGGTATGACCGTGTCTTCTAAGTATGGACTAAGGGACACTGAGTGAAATTGGTGTATACAAGACAAGAAGATGCTTCTCCGCATGAGACTTGTTAAACTCTGGAGCACTGCATACTGTAAATCTCACATGCTTCACATCTTGTATTACATTAGTAATTTATACTCACCCATACTGAAATAAAATCTCAAGTTCCCATAACCTGTGGTGTCCATGTATGGAGTACATATTTTTCTTTCTCCATCTCTGAGAAATACCACAGCTGAGCCAGATTCCAGGGTTCCACATTCAGTACCAATGACGGCTCCAAAGATGTCCCACCTGTGGAGGCCAGCAATAGGTGGAAAAGGTGCAGCAGCACACTACTGAGAAACTCATACAAAACATGCCATAGGGGTTCTTTGGTACTTATAAAATTATCTTTTTCTACTCTTATGAAGGACAAAAAACTGCAGTGTTTCAAATGTGATCCCTATGCCATTACTTACATATTCAATATTAGCTTTTAAACTCAGTAGACTCAACTAAGGCAAAGTTAATATAAATATTTAAAAGAATTAGGCAGAAATACATGAATTAATAAAAAAATTAGGCTTTTAATGAATGCTGTTACCAAATATGTAGTGTTGTATTGTTCTATCATCTCTGTTATTTTTTTCTGGTGTTAAAATATTTAAAATATAAATGCATTCTGATTAGTTTTGCATAATAAAAGATTTATAGATCAATGAGACTTGAAAAGGCACATGCCCACCATATCTGTTATACAAATATTAAATATGTAGGTAATAGCATAAAATGCTCTCTTTTCATCTTTTTGAGAATTTAGGGTAACAGTTTTTAACTAACACATGAACAGAGTATAAAAAAAGACTGCTGTGTTTCTAATATGTGATGATACGATCTTTCTCAGTTTTTCTGTACAACATTTTATCTTATTTTTATTCAGTGATAATTAAAAGAGCTGTTGTAGAATTTTCCAATTAAATATTTTATATTGAAAATCCATTTTCATCATGAAAGTGATGGTTACTTCAAAACTCAATCAAAATGTTTTGAAATATTAGAAAGTGTTGAAAACTTGTGCATTATTCTGGTCTGATATGTTATTATTATTCATGTCCAAGTCTGAATTCATAAGTAAGTATTTAAGAATTATAAAGCTGATAAAACAATGAAATTATTTAGAATCCTTAAATCCTGATAATCCAAACATTTAACTATTCAGCATGATTCAGGAGGAATTAGAAGACATGGAAGTTCAGAAGCCTTTGTGGGAAGCAAAGTCTTTTCCTGTCTCCTTCCACGAGAGACAATCTCTAGCAGGTATGTGCCATATCACAATTTCAAAAACTGTCATTTCAAGAACTAAACAGTCTATTTATTAGTTTAACCATTCCAATGACTTCAAAATGCATTTCTAGGATCTTCTTAAAAGCTGCCTGTTTCCCCATGGACCTAAGCTATGACAGACTGGTGACATGCCTGTTTGGAAATCCTGCTTTAAACCTGTCAGTCATTTACACAGGAATTAGCAAGCTTAATATCACTGAAAAGCTTTATGATATAAATATAAATATTTTAATGGATGCACTGTTTAATCTAATCCTAATTCTATCGTGCAGATTTTTTAAAGCTAATGTGCAATATAATCAAAACACAATTTTGAAAATGGGTCTCCCAGGCTGAAGGCAAGTACAGAATTAAACACTTGTACCTACTTTAACTTACACAAAAAAAATCTCACAATGCTCCATTGATCTTTTGTATGCTCTATTTAGCTCAATTAAAACACTCTCTGTAGTGACCCACAAAAGAGCTTAGGGTCATGAATGATGCAGATCATGGATGTTTCCAGAGATCCTCTCCTTTTAGGCAGCATCAGGAATGAAAACCAGACAATTCTACGTCTTTTTTTAAAAAAGGCACTTTAATAGAAGTACATCAACACATAGCTAGTAAAGAAAATGGAGAAGGATCCTAGGTCATGGCATGATTTAGTATTTATATTTGAATTAATTTATCTTTCACACAACTCTTGGAATTCCTCTTTATAAAACAGGTGATTTATTGACCTAAACTAGACCAACTGAACATGGAGGTCCAAAGGAACAGTGTGCGTGTTAGGCAGCCTGGTGTGGGATCTGTCCACTTTTAGGATCAGGCTGTAACTCACCCAAGTGAAAAGAAGCAGAATGATATTGGAAATATGTGTGGTACAACAGCCCTATCCACATAGCCTCTCTCTTTAGGTGGTACACACAAAAAATACCAACCAACTCTTATTAAAAACAGTGATGATTTCATCTCCCCTCATCTCCAAGAGCATTTGGTGCAGAGGAAAGTGGTGGTGACCGCTATACCTGAGCTTCCTTTTGCTCTCCCTTATGAGGAATGCTTTTGCCTTTCCCTTGAGAGCTGGCAAGCTCCAGCTGATGTGACAAAGCAGTGCCTGAGATCTTCCTGCAAGCTCTCTCTCAGGAATACAGGGTTCTGTGATTGTATGATTACAGTAAAACTGTATTTCAAATATAGTTTAAATAACATTCAAAAATATTTCTCTAACAAGTCATTAAGGAAACTCATATGTATTCACATTTATATACAGATCCCAACACAAATTCCAGGGAAAGCTAAAAAAAAGGAACAGTAGTGGTGACAATTTTACATGATTAGGTTGTAGTCCATAACATCACCCAAGTTTGGTGTTTATTTACAGCAGCATGCAATTTAAATCTCCATTCTTATAGAACAATAGAAAGAAGGAAGTTTCTAACATAGAGTAAAATTTCCAAAGGCAAAAATAGGAAGAGGTTTGAGGCCTTGGGCTGGCAGAGTGGGGGCAGGTCAGGACCTGGTTGCTGGGACATAGAATGAGAGAACTGAAGGAGGGCTGACCCTCTCTTGCCACCTGTAGTTGGACCTTGGCACCATGTGATAGGGAGCATGACATTTTCCTAATTCAGAAGAAACTGTACATTTGCTAACCCAGGCTGCAAGTTGCCCAACTTAACTAAACACCCAGATGTGTAGAGCCAAGATCTACAGACAGGGAAGATGTCCACAGATAGCACTCCCATCCTGTTTTTTTTCAGGATGGGAAAAAGACAGAGGCCACATCTCAAAGGTGTCCCACATGGTCAGATAGAACCCAACACATGTGAGCTCATTTTCTTCCCTTTGTCTGAAGCAGCACCTGCTGCCATTGGCTGATTATTTGAACTGGGACAGAGTTCAGAGTGAATATTTTTTCTGTAAATCCTAAATATACCACATGTCCACAGGACATAATAGCATGTGTTTCTTAAAAGGTGCTCTTTACTTTCAGCACAGCATAGGCAGCATTTGAATCAGTTGCTAATGATCTGAAGTACTTTGTAGGCTAAAGTCAACATTCAGTGGAGACCCATAAATTAGCAGTGTATGTTTCTCATTGCCCTGGGGTTAAGGGACTAATGATTTTTATACTTTTTAAATAGAAAAGAATTAAGACCCTACTGAGGTTATTTTCTTTTTGTCAGAATTTATACAATGAGGTATATAAAATGAAGCTTCTTCAGGACACATTTTTTAAAGCTCACTCATATTCTGGTAAGAGTAGTAATATTGTTGTCCTGGACAGTTTTGATTATTTTCTGCATCCCTGCAGCAGTCCCTGCTGGATATGGCTTTACAGGGACCCTTAGAATCACAAAGTATATATTCAAAATATAAATGGTAAATTATCAGCCAGACCCCAAGCTCTTGCCCAGCAGGTATGGCTATGCTCTTGGTGCTGCTAGATGAGAATGGACTGCTGCTTCAGCTTTCCTGCCTCCACCTTCTCCTCCTTTTCCTCCTCCAGCACCTACAGGCATCTGCATAAGCAGGAGCTGTCTCTCAGTAAAGTGAGGCTCGCAGCAGTGATCCAGAGGAGATGAATTTCTCGAGGAATTCAATTTTATATGGCTATGAGCTTGTTAACAACACTCTGGTGTGAATTATAAAAACAGATCATCATCATATGTTTCTTTAGAATGCCTACATAAGTCATTAACTACTTTTTAAAAACAGTGGTGACAGGATGGTCCAGAGGCAAACTGCTCCTCCTGGAATTCCTGGTCTTGTTTCTTCCAAAAATCTGCAATCATGCTATTTACAGTATTGCAATTTATCCTAGTCCCAGTCTTCCCTGACTACACAGCAAAGATAAAACATGATTCTCTGTTTATCCTGTTTCCTGGAGCTCATCCCTGAAGTGATGCTGTGCAGGGCCCTGCTCAGGCTGGGGACACTCACCCTTTGGGCTGGCTCTCAAACTCTTCTGCCCACTGCTCCTGGGCATCCTCCATGGAGAGGTCCACATCCCGGGTGGTGGCAAAATTGAATTCACTGCCCTCTGTCCCGTGGAAGTAGATGGAGTTCCCATCAGACTGGCAGCTGTGCTGTGGGCAGGAGCACATGGAAGATGAGGTTATGTTGGGTTTGTACAGTGTTCACACATTGTCAGGGCTCAGTGTGAGCTGTACTTTATCTAAGGACTCACTGATGCCTGAAACTAAATAAAAACCAGATGGTCATCTTGTATCTTTCTTATCCCACCCCAACAATTATTGCATCCTAATCTTGTACCTGCTTCCCTACAAACCCACTACAGACCATGGTAAAACTGTTTGCAATGAAAAGTCGTGTACCTCATGTCTGAGTGTTTATTTCTGTTTTAAAGTATCACCTTTATGTCTGGCCCACACACAACTGTGTCTGCAAATAACTTATTTTTACAAAGTAGTATATCAAATATTGCTATGGGGATTTTGTAGGCGTAAGAGTTTTGTGCTGTGAAACATGTCAGATCTCTGTGTTTGAATTTTTGCCAAAAGATGTATTTGTGTGTAAAATTGCTATGCATTGCCATACAGTAAACTTTGAGCCTCAAGTGTATGAGTGAAAAGCTGTATTTGCTGTATTTAGTCCAAATTGCATAACAAATCGCTTTAGAGGCAATGAGCTCTTCTGATAGAGCAATCTCAGGGGTCCTGAGGCTGCTCCCAAGCCCAGAGTGTCTGCTTTTCCTGCTGCATTTCTGCACATACCACCACAGGAACATCAAATGATGGCATGTGTCTCCCCCAGCACGCCACGACCACCACAACTCCCCAGGAGTACTGGCCAGGAAGGAGATGCCTGTGAGGTGTACGAGGGGGTTACAGTATAGATTTTCTTCTCTCTCCCATCCTACTTTTGCCTTCTTGTGTGTCTGATAACATGACAGTCTGCAAAATCTGTGAGGCAGAAACAGGAAGTGTCTAAAGAAGCTCTACCTTGTCTTAATGCAAACTGAACACTTGGCAGTTTTTTCAATTGTTCATATTACAAAAATACTGATAAAAATAATATTTCTCTCAAGCACTTCTTTTATTCATGTGAGACTGTGTGTGTGGGTGTGATCTTGGTCTTTTAAAAATGGAAGCTGAATTAAGCAATTATTAATTAGAATAATTCTGCATTCTTACAACATTCCAGTATTTAAAACAGAGATACAATAATGCCAAATTGCATTGACCTTTTCAGTATCGTCTATGCAGTGCCCTCCTGTCTCTGAACTCCTTCACAATGCGCCAAGGGAAAATATGACAATCACATCTTCTGCACTTAAAAAGGTCATGGTAGTGTCACATAAGGGAATAATTAGATTTTTAACAAAGAGAAAGCTGGGGCAAGAAATGAAAACTGCTCGGTATGTCTTTGTCTATTGGTTTTTATGAGCTAAGTAAAAAATAACACATTTTGTCAAATTCTATAACACTTTATTTATCAATGCAATAAAGTGAAATAATTGAAATTCTTTTATTGATGATTTTCAAGTATGGTTGCCAATACCTCAGCAATTAATATATATAGAAGAAAGTAATTTTTATGTTTCTAGAAGAGCCTACAAATTGTTAGAAAAAACTGTGGGTACTTGAAGCCTGATTTTTGTATATAGACTTCCTGGCCTATACTTGAATGACAAAAGTTCTGTGTTTATTAACACAGACTAAATATCACGTAAAAATATAACACATTGTAAAAACGCTAAGACTGTTTCAACTGCTAAAATAAACAAATTGCTGTTAAAGTGTTTTTTTCCAAGGAAAGGTCAAAGCAATAGAAAAATCCTGAAGTGTTGATAATTTATCACAGAAATGAAATAGATTTTGTCACAAGTCTCCTTTCTCCTTGGTCTGTTAATGCAGCATACACACAGCACACCATATTTGCCACTGAAAAGACAGAATAATTTACACATCAAATATATTATAACTAGCAGAAATTAATGAGACAGTTTTATATCTTCTCTTTGAAAAACAGGAGTTGTTCTATATAGTTATTTATAACGGACTGAGAAATTGCTTTTGTTTACTGATTTTAACCGTCACACTCATTGGTATCGCTAACATCAGAATTTTAAGAATAATTTGTTTGTTGTGTTTCTTGATTTTCAGAATTTTCTTCATTTGCTGAACACAAATGAAGTATAATTTATCTGTCAAGCAATCTGCCACAAAACTCTTATTATCTGCAGTCAAATAAATGCATTAAAAATAAATATTCAGACTAAAACTTTATTCAAATTTATACATAACCCTTCATCTCAGGGAAAAAGTAGATAAATAAATCTTATTGGGATAGATATTAGAATTGCATACAAGCATTGGAAAATCCTCTATAAGTCCAACTTATATCTCAGGTGCTAAGTTATATGTAAGTATGCATCTGATAGTGAGTTTGTAATTAGTAATCTTTTGCCTGATGAAAACAATCTATTAAAATAAACACAAACCAGATATAACCCCATTATCTTTTTAATATTTGTACATCCTTCTGCTGTCTAGCAGAATATTTATTGAATGGAGTTTTCATTTAGGTTGTCAGGATAAATAAATAGGCAGTTTGGCAAGGGGGTATAAATAATTATTTATACAGTGGTGTATGATCAACCCTTTACAAAAGCTCAAAATCATAATTTATTTAATTATTTCTATAAAGCTATATTTATGCATTTATACACAGCTCCCCAGTATCTATGAATATGTATTTTATGCATATTTTATGTGTTAACGAACCACACAACGTATGGCTCAAATCACAATCTGCTCATGTCAGCTTTGGCTGGTGAAACAGCTATGCAGAACAGAAGTTCAGACTGGGGTTTAACTCCCCCATTATTTCAAATACCTGTGAAATGTCTAACAGAAGCTCATGACCTTAATGGCATTTTAAAAGAGTGAGAAACATGCTCAAAACACAGGTATGGCTTTTAAAGAAGTTCTGAGGGAGTGCCACCATTTTCTTGTATGGTTTTGTCCCGGTGCCACCACCTGGGACCTGGGACACCTGCCCATGGGAGAAGCAGATGTGGATAAGCTCCATAAGCTGAGCTGCCCAAGCAAGCAGCCAGGGCTCCTCCACTCATGATCTTATTCTCTCCCACCTGCCACATTTATCTTGCCTGTATAACCATCACCATCAGGTTGTTTTCTTTTAACTTTCCAAGCAGTCACTATCTGTCACTGCTTTTACTGCTCATTTTTCTTTACCTGATGGGCTGCTGAGGGAAGAAAAACCTCAAAGGGCACTCAGCTAAATTTTCCATGAGCAAAAGAAGCTCTGCAGGAGATGGTCCCTCACCAGCATTGCCCCCAGCTACCTTGTCAGTCTTGCTCAGCATCCAGGAGGCTGCTGAATGTGTTGGATTATTTTGTGGGTTTGCAGTAGGGCTTGAACAGATTAAAAACAGAATTGAAACCATCAGACTCATTTTCTCTTGGGTTCAACCCAAGACTTGAATTAAAATCTTCAGAAAAAAACCCCTAAAGTACAATTTACATATTGTGTTATCTCTTTCCCAAATTAAAGGCTTTACACTTGCAATGGAAGTCTACATCCTTCACTGGAAGGATGAATAAAGGATGAATAAAGGACTGAATTTCACAAGTGTTTATTTTGTTATTCTCAAGAGGTAAAAAATGTGGAATGGACACATAATGAGTTTTAAAACTATCTGGATTAAGTCCTCCCTAAACTTGAGATCCTGTGGATTACGTAGTTTCAGGGTCCTCTTTTAATTTGTTAACAGATTAAATTTGTTCTCTCTTTAATTTTAATTTACGTTTACATAATTTATAAAATAAGAGGAAATTAATTTGCTATGCAAAATTTGTAACTAAAAGAGCTACATGAAAGCAACTTGTAGGATATTTGTCCTTGTTACCATGGAAGCATCAGCTGTAGGTCCAGAACTAAAGCACTGTTCAATTTTGTTTAAAGGGCATTAAATGCACGTGGAACATTTAGTGTGTCCTTGTGCAACACTGAAACATTAGATAATTTGTAAGGAAAAGTTAATTTAAAGAATGAATTATTTGACAAATCTGATACACATCATTAAATAAAGTTTACTCCCAGATCACCTACATTACAGAACATAAGACATAAACACTTGAATGAAGCCACTTCACAACAGTAGCTGTTTCCCATTGTTTGCAACTGGAATGGGACTGCCAGCCTGTCATATGTAAACTGTTGTATTCATAAATAAACAACCCCTGCCTGTTGCCAAATGGAAAGAAGCCCAGTTCTGTTCAGGGACTGTGGTCATCCCAAGAGAAAAAAAATCCCAAAAAACCAACAAATAGTTTAATTTAATCTGGCACTACCTTATTCACTAGCTGTAATTGTTAAGTTATTTCACTGCAAGAATAGGGAAAAATGAAAATTGGCTGGATGTATTCCTGAATCTCAACATTTTTGGATTTACTTTCAATCTAATCTTCACTCTGAATTTTCTGTGTTCCTGAAGTTTGTCTACTGGATAGTTATGGTATCGCTGCTTCTTCCCCATTTTCAAGGCCGTGCATGGCTCATCCTCACCTGCCTCCACCATTTCCCATATGCCCCATCTCATGGGCCACTTTTCCTTGACTGTCAATGCTTGTCACTATGTTTGCTGGTGAGACAACCAAATTTGCATCCCTTTCCCATTCTGCCTACTGCTCTTGTCAAATTCCCACATGATTTCCTTCAGACACTTCCTCAGTGCTCTCGTCAGCAAGCCTTATCCATGATTGCACTGAGGAGTGCACTGGTGACCAGCATGAGCTTCCTTCCCTCCTGCAGCATTTCCTTTTACTCCTTTTGTCCCCATCCCCAGCTTATCCCATTTTATAAATGGATGGCAATGTCCTGATACAAAAGCTATCTTTTTGGTTTGTCTGGAGAGGCAACAATTGTACATTTCTTGATGAAGGCTCTTTGTTGCTCTACATATATTTTTTTTTTTTGCAACTACATATATTTTCACTATAAAATTGCAACTACATATATTTTCACTATAAAATTCCTGTTATCTATGAATATTTCCAGTTTATCAGTGCAGTTCTTAGCCAAATTGTCTATAAGATGCAGTAAGTCTTACTAATTCATATGAGATTTCTACAACACATTATGAAGACATTAGTTAATGGAAGAGAGACCGATGCATGGTTTTAAAATCAAACTTTTGTCAACAGCCTTCCGCGCTCTTTATCCTACATTACACTTGTTAGATTTTAGGTTCTTTTAGGAAAGCCTCTTGATCATATGAGATGCAGAATTGTTGAAATTATGACTGCTCAAAACCACTGGTCAACAAAAGCAGGAAAGTCAGATTTGAAGAGAAAGTGAAGCAGACACTTAACAACCGGACCTCTTTAAGGTATCATGACTAAGTAATGACCCCTAACTTTCTGTAGCATCCAAATGGCTTAGGGGCTCAGGGTAAGATCTGGGATCCTACATCTTGTAACATGTCCAAACAATCTCCTTATTTTCAAAGATTTGCATGCAAGCACCACATAAGGAGACATCAGCTACCCTCAGTGAGGAGGATCAGGATCATCAGCTACCCTCTTGGTGAGGAGGATCTGGAGATCTCCAGTCCCCCCTGCAATGGGAGGCAGCACAAACCTCAACCAGATCAGCCTCTGTCACAGCTGCAGCTAAGCACACAGCCCTGAAGATTTTTAGAAACCCAAAAGACAAATATTAAGGATGTAAACAGGAGCACTGAAGTTCATTCAAGCCAGCTTCTGTCCCGGTTGCTCAAGTCAAACTTGTGAATCAATAAATACCTCTTGGCTTTACAGCATGGGATTTCTTTACTTGGAGAGTGGAACAGAGGGCAACTAAATGATACAACTGTGCCATTCAGCAAAGCATCAACAGGAAACACTAGTGTGAAAATCCTCAGTGTAACAGATTTTTGGCTGAGGTCTTGCATATCATCTTCCTGAGGTTCATTCCTGCACTCCCATGAAAATGTTGTTCACCTCTACGCCTTTAAAGCATTCACAGTCATCTTTACCATCATTTAATTAGCTTTTTATCAGTGACAAACACTGATGCTCCTCTTCATATTATCTCCCCTGGGCCTAATGGCCCTGATGATTCTTTCAGACAGCTGTAGCCTCACAATTTATTTTTTGGCGACATTTCTTGCGTTGGAATGAATGTGTTGGGCATTTGGGCAGTGCCAGCTTGCAAAGGGCTGACGGCAGATGGAAAGAAATCTGCCCAGTATGCCTTCACCTCTAAGCAAGCAGAGGGCCATCAATTTCCCCCATTAAGGAGTTGTCACAGAGCCCACCCAGCTGGAGGAGCATCTCTGATAGCCAGGCTGGCTGGCGTATGCTATTCAAATACAAAATGCACTTTAAAAAGAAACGAAAATATCATTTGTCGGCAAATTGAAAATGCGTGGCTTTGACCGTAGCCAATTTTTTAATGACTGTAATATTTTAAGTGATTATTTTTGCCACTTCAGATTGCTCCTTAGAGAGGAGGTTTTTTTTAATTAAAATCTAGGCAATGCAAACAGATGAGATATGAGAAGCAGAGGAACAAGAAGAAAGATGAAGAAAATTAATTGAAGCAGCATTGTCAATGGAGTGATAAATTAGATATTGTGTCTTTCTGGAAATGAGTCATTCAGGTTTTAGAAATTTTAAAATTTTGACATGATTGCAGGTACAAGGATAGATTAAGTTCTGATAAAATCATATTTTTTATGCAATGTCTCAGTCAGCAAAGGTATGGTGACAGAATTTAGGGACAACTTCAAATTCTAAATTCTGTGGATTTGGCTGTTAATGCTCCTGGCCTGAAGTCCCATCTTTAACCAAAGGAAAGAACACAATGTGATTAGGATACCTTCCCATGAGAAAATCAGAGCTTCAGCATTTCCCATGTGCTACACTTTTACATCAATTAGTGTATGCTACAGAACAAAAACCTTGGCTGCACAATCAGGCCAGGAGCACAGAGGGTTATAGTGCACTTTCCAAAACAATGGGATGAAACTTGTCCTGTGATGCAGCAAGAAACATTTAATAAAGTGTGTTTTCACTCATCATTTCCGAATATAGACTGTTATTCAAAGGCTAATGCTCAAAACACTTTACTTGTTTATGAGTGATTTCTATGATTTGTGTGGCTCTGAGTTTTCTAGGACATTTCATGATGTTTATACAACACTGATCACTCTGGCGATGACCAGTTTCCTTAATGAGTCATTTTACTGGCATGATCTGAGCTATTCCTCCATGCTTTCAGAAACTACTGATGTTTGGAGCACTCTGCCCTGAGCATCATCTGCTCTTCTGAAAGCAATGCTGTGCATTTACACCACTGAAAAATCAGTGACAGAGTCAAGCAAAGTCGTTTCTACTCTTTGGCATCTAATGGGTCAATTAATGTTGTTCTCATTGATGTGCATCTCACAGTGACCTGTGAAGATCAAATTCTTTCCTTCTAGGAGGCAGGAAAGACCCCCTGTGCTTTGACGCCAGCTCAGAGCTAATCCTGGCTCCCTGCCATCCTCCCAACACTTCCAAGCCATGGGGAACTGGCATGGAGAAAGGTGTAGGTTCAGCATTGCTGCTCAACATCAATTCTCAGCTGCCCAAATGACTCACAGCACTACAGCCAACCACCTGTCAGTTCTAATGAACTCCTAGGCATTGTATCTAAGTATTATTATTCTAATTACAAGTGTGATTATTAGAAAAAAAACCCAAATCCATCCATGGGCTAGACTGAGCCCTATGGATATAAAAATGCCTCTTCATGGGCACAGCTCAGAATGGCCACAATCTAAAGGGAGTTAGTCGACAGGTTTTGTGCACCCTGCACTACTTTCTTCAACTCTCCTCCCCTCTCACATTCCTCCTTCCACCCACAGAGAAGCAGGAATATCTCTCAGATGAGGTGCAGCAGGAAGTCTGTCCATCTCTTCCCAGGAAGATGTGGTGGATAAGGGCTCCTGCAAGGCAAAGCAGCTGGCTAGAAGGCTGGGTTTGGCCCACAGGCCAAATACTGCCTTGCTATATCTTACTCAAAAAATAAAGGAATCTTGTCAGAAGAATCTATATACTTTTAATTTTGACCAATATAAGGTCATAGCAATTTCAGTCTGCCATTTTCAAACTGGCATACATAGACTATCACCTTTCCTCTTTCAAACAAATACATTTTAACTATTTCAGAGAATGGATACCTGAACACTTTTTAAGGCATGAATTTAAAAACAAAAGAAAAGGAAAAAAAAATGGTGTACATTTTAGCACAAACAAACCCAAAAGATATCTATATAGATCAGGATGTTTGTTTTAGAAGAAGCCTTTCCATTAATTAACAGAATATTCAGACATTTGGAAGTCTACTCTGGAACAAGGGAGGATCAAATACCTTAATCAGCCTTTCTTTTTGCCAGATTCCCAGGCCTGTGTGCATGTCTTCTCTGCTCAGCAATACTCAACAACGCAGGTTCAGGAAGGACTTGCAGATCTAGGATGTGCACAGCCCTGCTCTTCTCAGGGTGTGGTAAAAGGTCACAGTGTTTTATACATATTTTCAGCATATTTTTCTGAGTGTGAGTGTTTAGTTCTCCCACTCTTTTCTTATGCAACTTTCTCTTCTGCTACACTGGCATGCATATCTGGGAAATGAAAATGGGCTGAATGGTGATGACCTGTTATTTAAAGGGCCTACTGAATCAGGATACTGGGATTGGAATATTTTCAGTGTTTATTTGCCATGCCCACAGTAGTAAATAACATCAGTCACCATTCCCTAGTCCTAAACCCAGCCTGCTCAGTGAGGCTGGCACACACCTGCCCCATTGCCCCATCCCATCCCATGCCAGGCTGCACACACAGAGCTCAGCACCAACAGCCTCAGGTGTAGTCCCCAAACCCAGCAGACCAAACAAACCAAGCTGTCCAGCTGAATGGCAACCTCCAGCCCCAAAATGACCTGTGGCTGCAACTACTGTGAGACAGCAATTCTGTAACTTGACTCTTCTCAAAGATGATAAATGTCACTGGGTTAACACACCATGACCAAATACAATGTCACTCTGGTGTCTGTAATGATCCATATTGCTCTTTCCCAACGTGGAAAAATTCCAGAAACAGGTGGTTTGGTCGCAATGTTATTTTCTTGCAATCAAAGCACTTCAGAAATAAACTCTAGGACTACTGAAGTTGTCTCCCTTCTCAAAATTAGTTTTAGATCTTGCACAACCAATTTTGGACTAGGGAAACCAGAGAAAACTAAAGAACTTGCAAATGTTGTGCCTCAAAGCTCAGCACTTCCTGGTCAAATATAGTGTATATATGAAGCGCCCGCTGAAAGCTGAAATCACTTCTCTGTTCCTTAGGAGTAGAGATCCAAGGAGCATCATTGACAGAAGCACAGCATTATTCCATGCATTTCAGCAATCTCAACCTCCAGAGCAACACCCTAATTATGCTCAGTTGTGAGGCCGTGCCCATGCTCAGAGCTGTCACTGGAAGCATTGAACCAGTCAGGAATTTATCCTGTTCAACAGTCTTGCACACAGTCCGACACAGATAAACACGTTCCAGTGGATCCAATTAATCTCCTAAGGGTTGCTTGGCCTTGCTAACAGCATCTCCCTTGCCTTTTGCTGTCTTCTTTGGAACCAAAACCCACAAGCTCAATGGCTTGTCTCTCAGCTTGCATCCTACTTCAGTAGCCAGGTCCAGCTGCGTCTGCAACCAGCCATGCACTTTCAAATGAGTAGCAACTGCTCCTGAGGGCAACAAGAAATGTAAGGAAATCCCTGGACCAAGCTTGAGCAGACTGGGAGAGGAGGAGAATCTGCTTCCCAAGCTGGGCACAAGAAAGTTCCCACAGTGTTTATTTAGAAAACAGCATCCAAAACCACCAATCAGGAGTGAATACATTGCTGCAAATTTCCCAGTAATATTCTCACTGTCTGCTCCAGTGGCGTTATCTTCAAGGGATGTACCCTCAAGGATGAGCCAGGGACTCAGTAGGCAGCAAGGATGACACCACTCCTCTGGGAGGAGAGCGTCTGCCCAGGTGGATGTAAACTGCTATGTCATTTACTGTCAAGAGAGTACATTTACACAGAGAGTGGTCTCATGGCCTAATCTTACATGTTAGATCCTCAAGAAACATTTTTAAGGCTAGTTTTTCTAAAAATAGTAATCGAGAGAATATGTGAGGATATGAATTGAAACTGGTATGGCACAAACAGGCCTTGTGAGAGTGGAATGAAGTTCATAATCTTGATGCTGAGTATGGGAACTTCAAGCATATAGGTGAGAGTTAAAAAGGTATGATACAGCAATGAAACTTCATAGAATCATAGAATACCCTGAGTTGGAAGGTATTCACTGAGACTATCAAGGCCCAACTATTGGCCTGCCCAGGACATCCCAAGGGTTACAACCTGTGCCTGAGAGCACTGTCCAAATGCTTCTTGAACTCTGTCAGGCTGGTGCTGTGACCACTCCTCTGGGGAGCCTGTTCCAGTGCCCAACCACCCTCTGGGGGAAAAACCTTTTTCTCATAGCCAGCCTACATCTCCCCTGACACAGCTTCATGTCATTCCCTCAGACCTTATCACTGATCATCAGAGAGGAGATCAGTGCCTGCCCTTCTGCTCCCCTGCTGAAGAAGCTGCAGACAGCTATGAGACCACAATTTGTTGATCCCTTAATAAAAATGTAAAGGAAAAATTTAAATTGCTATGCAGACTTTGTGAACAAAGATCAGGACTACTTAGCAAGTTCTTGTTGTCTGGGAAGCAAAAAGACTTGTAGAAAAAAGGGAACTAGAATTATATGTGATAATTCTGTAACATTGTTAGGGTTTCTCCAATATTATTCTGTATGACAATGACTTTGGCTATGATAGAGAAATCTCCTATAGTCTTCCTTTATGCCATATTTAATGTCATTTGCACAATCTACAAGGATTCTTACCTTTCTACTTATATAAAACATGTTTGTGATGAACTGAGACTTGAGCTAAGCGTTTTAAAGAAAATAATAAAATATTTTGTAAACTTTTATATAATATTTCAAACATGAAAAGCAAAAAAAAAAAATTGTCAAAAAATTGTTCTTGGTGTTAGAATGCTACGACAGGTTTTATGCTGATCTGATGTAAATCTTGACCCAATTTATAGTCTTACTTTTGACATAACATGAAATTCACATTGCAAAATCTGTTCAAATTATATTTGGCAAGATTGTTCCTGAAAATCTGAGGAAGAATGTAGCAAGAGCTAAAAATGAAGTGAGTGAAGGAGCGCTCTTGTGACATTACACACTGTGGGGTCCAATGAAGAACTGAAGTCCTGCCTTACACAAAGCTTTAATCCAGTGTGCCTACACCACATCTTACACATAGTTTTAATCCAGTGTGCCTACACCACATCTTACACATAGTTTTAATCCAGTGAGCCTACACCACATTTTACACATAGCCTCAGCCTGGTGTGAGTGGCTACACACAGTCAGAGGTCAGCAGGAAACAGGCATTTGCACATTTCACTTGTACCAAAACCAGAAGATGATCTTGGAGGAACGGCAGGTTTGTGAAACCTCACTCATGTCACATATAAGGCTCGAACTTGATGAGATTTCTGTCTAGAAATTCTCAGTGCTCAGGGATCTCCAGGTTTAGGTCTTTTGTCTTTCAATAAATGCCAAGTTGTGTATTGGCAAACTAGCTGAGTTTAACTAAACAAATGCCAAAATAACCTCCACAACTAAACAAAAAAAAAAATCATAAACAGTAACAAAAAAGAGGCTTATTTGCTGAAGTTTAGATGTTGTTTATACATGTTTAAGAAAGAGCAAGCAGTGTTTAGGCTTGGACAACAGAGAAAAGTAGCAGTGCCTGTGGTACATTAATCCTTGCTTTTCTTTCACACCTTCACATATGTGGGTTGGATTTCAAAATCCAGAGATAACAACAAGTATTAACCAACCACATAATACTCATTAAATACATAGTACATTATTTGGTTCTAAAATCTCACATAAAAACTTTGCTAATGTCATTTAAATGACCTTGCTGAAGTAAAAAAAACCCAAAAAAAGTGTTAATAAGATGGCACTATGATTCGTAGATGAGAGGGAATATTTACTTCTTAAACTATTAATCTGAAGCCATTTGTATCAGCTTCCGTGGGAAAAGGATGAGGCCAAAACCAAACTCTTACTGCCCTCAGTATTTGACATCTGTTTCCTGTGCAATTGCCAAAACCATTAACAGCATCATAAATGAACCTGACATCAAAACTGCTTTCGTGAATGAAAATTGGATGAAACCAGAAAGTCATCAGGTGTTTAACTTCTGGCTGCTTTGAAACACAGACAGCAATAATCCAGCTGTTTTCCAAATACTGAACAACTCTGCATGTGAAGGGACTCTGTGCACAGAGACTTAGTTGGGGTCCTTAGAGTTTTTCTCAAATTAGAATGGATCTTGGTCTTGCTGTCTCTCACATATCAAAACAGGATCATACTGAAAAAGAGAATCTTAAGGAGCAGCCACTACCCAAATGCATGCTGCAATGGAGATGGGATATTCACAGACAGAAAAAGTGGGAAACCTTAATTTTTGTGATAATTTGTGAAGTGAGTAGCTGTAGCTGAACAAGACCAAGTTAAAAAGGTATTCAAAATATCTAACAGAAAGACTTGAATTTGTTTCAAAAATATTGCACTGTTTTGCTAAAAGGAAGCTGTTTCCCATTTTCTGTTACATGATCTTTGACATGACAGCATAAACTGCCATTTGTTTTTGATCATGGCAGAAAAGTTGCATTGTTTCAGAGAGCCCCAATGGGATAGAGACAGGGTGAAAACAAAGCTAAAAAGAGCCCAGTGCTAGAAGAGGATGGAGCTGCCTGAACACCCTTGTGATCACAGTTCGGTTAGATGTTACTGTCTTCTTCTACTTGCAAGAGTAATAATAACATTAAGCCATGGAAAATCAGACTAACCTTAACTGTGGCCCCAGGAAAGAAAAGCCAGTTGCCAGTATCCACAGGATCCAGATTATCTTCTAACACAACCTTTCTGTGAGCAGCATTTATGATCAGGACATTGTCCAATGCCCAACAGGCTTCATACACATCACCAGCAGGAACATAATCCTGTTTCCATTGAAAATGGATGTTCTCCCCTTTAGCATCCTCAGGAAGGTATAAGATGTGGATGATTGTGCTGATGTTGGAAGGAGCACTGAAAAACAATGATAGGGAATTAGACCAATTTTAAGCCACAGTCAGGAACAGTTTTCCCTCAATTAACACATTTACTAGGTGTGACACGGTTGTGTTGATATCCCTTGTATGCTGATAAAGCTTCTCTGGAGATCAGAAAATACCTGCCCTGAGGCAGAGTCGCACTGTGCCAGGCAGTGCACATCCAGCCCAAACAGGCAGCCTGGCTTCAAAGAGAGTGCAATAAACAACAGATCAGTGCAGATGTATGGAGAGCAGGAAGATAGAGCAGGACCACGTCCCTGCTCAGTGCTGGTCACAGATGGTGACTGGGTGTTGTCAGGTATTTTGCAGGTGTGGCCAAAAGGAAATGTTAAGGAAGCTAATTACAAAAAGGGGTCTCACAAAATCTGGTTTTTCCTTCATCAAAACAATCTGCTCACTTCTGATGTCTCAGTCCCTTAAGACTTGGATGGAGCAGAATGGCTGGAAACAAAAGCTAGGAATTTTCTCTGACAAACATGTCCTTCAGAAACTGAGGTTTGCAAGATGTCAGCCAGTCAATGTTCTATCTACCTTGGTAGCGATGCTTTGAAGGGTGAATAGCTTGTCAGAGACAATCCAGAGCTTATAGGGAAAAAGGACACCAATAGCTTTCTTTTATAGCAGAAAATAGAGGAACTTCTCTTTAGAAAGAAAAGCAAAATGCTGAAAAGCAACTGCATTTGTCCCATATTCACACCCAGAATGTGCCCCCACAAATCGCCCTGCACTTGCTAAACATTGTGTCTGTCACCGTCAGTGCAGCGCTGCTCCGAGGAGCGGTCCTTGCTTCTCCCGGAGCCCCCGCGCAGCCCCCGCGCATCCCCGAGAGCTCCCAGGGCTCCAGAGCTGACATCCCACTGACAAAACACAACACCTCCCCTTCGCAGCTGCCCTCCTGTCCCCTCTCCCAGCCTCTCCCACCGTTCCCTGGAGCTGCATGTAGTGCTGTGGAAGCTGCTGAAGCACATTCGAATAAACACTGCGATTCCTATGGACCACAGGAGAAACGAGCATCCTTCCATAATTCATCCTCTCCACTTCGCACGGCATTGCTCTACTGACCTATTTTCTACTGCTGGCTCCAGCATCAAAGTTGAGGAAAGAGAGGTCAAACTGCATGCACATTAACTTTAAAAAAAATATGGTCTCAAGGGCTTGCGTTTGCATCCTCACAACCCTTAAGTTTCCTGGCTTGCAGAGCTATGAGAGCAACTGAGCTGATGTTGTGGACTAGGTGTGTAATTTTGCATCAATGTGAGAAAAACAGAATGTATTGTGTGGCTACTCTGAGGCAACTTCAGTGCCCGCAGTGAATTACTCTCGCTTTATATTTTTCTGAGATAATTTGCACAAATTGTTTTACTAAAATGAAATACAATTTATGTTTTTGTCAATGAAATTGTAGTCCCACTCCCACAAGGAGTTGGAGGATGAGATACTGAATTACACAACCTTGCAGCTATGGTTTTGGTTATTCATCAGAAATGAAGGACCCTTTTGCTCTGCAAATTGCCTCAATGGACTGAAGATAGGCCCAAGCAAGTCACCTGTATAGCGCTGACACTGAGGTAATGCAGGAAGGCACACTGAGATGCTATGAGTACATTGCATATAAACAACAGCTTTTTCTTCTCCAATTGTATAATTATATTTTTATGCTGTTGCACAAAATGCCTTTCCTATTATTAATAAAATCTGCTCTTTTACAAAAGTCCATCTCTGACACTGGCTCCCTCTTTAAAGGTGTGTATATTGTGATGAAAATATTTATATTTTCCATTCATAATCCTTTGTGTTTTCACGTATGCCAGCTGGTTTAAAAGCAAGGCACTATTCATCAAAATCTTGTTATTACAAGAGTGATAAAGGCCAAGTGTTCATATCAAACTATAAAATGTTCTTATTGAACATTTTACTCTACCAAAGTAGAAACTTGAAACATTATAGAATATGGCCATTGCTGACATTAAAAATGGTGCTAAAACTCAAAAAGTCATCAAAGTTTTGTTTTTTCAGACATCTGAACCTGCTGGTTATTGGAGTTGCATTTTAAGTCTGAAGTGATTCTCTTCCTCACTTCCCACATAATCAATGGATGAATTTGTGATTTACCAAACCTGGTGCCAGTTCTGCAATTAGCCAGAAATTTCACCCCTCATCTTTTGTATGAACAAGGAGAACCGAAAAGTTATCAAATAAAACAAGTTTTAAAAGAGCCAGGTTTAAACACCACCTGCTCAGCTGGAAAACATGAAAATTATTAAAAAGCTGTAACAAACCTAATTTTCTCCAGCTGAGTCCAATCTGCAGAACTGTTCTTACTGTAGGACACCGTGATGCTGGGGTCTGAGTAACTGAAGCGACATGAACCTGATCCTGGGAAAGCAATAAAATGAGAAGTGTTACGACAAAATGAAGCATAAATGATTCTCCAATAACCACAGTTGCTGACTGTGCCTTTGTCACCTTATCACTTCTCCCTATTTAAAGTGCTTTGATTGATGATGAAATTTCCTGTGATCTGTTGCTGAAAGTAAACACAAAATAATGCATGCTTTATGAGTCGGAAATAAAGTAGAAATGATAAATCACAGCAGTGCCACGTAATCTCTGCAAATTTCCCAGGGGAAGCCAAGTAAATTACTTAACACCCCCAACTGCAGAAAAAAACCTCACCATCTAATGTTTAAACAAAACCTTCTTATTAGAGAATAATCCACATTCACAGGGAAAACAGTAAAATACTGTTTTTCATATTACTGTATAAATTAAAAAGTCTAGAAATAAAAATACAGTATTACAGTATAATTACAGTATATACAGAATTACTTGAGCCAAGAGCAAATGTGATTTAAGAATTTAAAAGAACAAAGATGTTACAAAATTAGTTATTTTAAGGTTGCCTGAAGGTAATTAAATTAAGAAATCATCCAATATACTCCCTAGATCCTATAATTAATAACAAACACTTGATGCTGATCTGGGAATCTCAGAACACTTTACAAAAATGAACTAATTAAGCCTTATGGCACCCCTGCAAGATAGGGTAATATATTTACTTTTGATTTATAAAAGAGTGCCTTCTGGGTGTTGTCACAAAAGATGAGATTAACAATTAATACATGGGGCAGTCAAAATAAGACGAGAACAGGACTGAGAAATTTGTCCCAGAAAACATGATAAACAATCTGACTTTTAATTTAACACACTAAAAATACTATTTTTCCTCAGACTCCAGATAATTCATCCATCTCAGAAAATTTGATGCTCGGTGAAGCAGACACATCCTAGCCTGTGCTCCAAATATCAAAATTTCATAAGCACATGAGATTCAAAGCAGCAGACATCATGTACTTTCCAGAAGCAGCTCTCAGCATCTTTGATGGTATCAGGATACTACTGAATGAGTACCACAGCTTTGCTCACACTATGAGTATGTATTATAGGTGCCACAATTCATATGTTATGTTTATGTGTGTCTCAGATACGTTTAATCACACAGAAAGTTGTGTAAATACGTATTTTAATATATGTATAAATATACATACATGCTGCTGACAATAAAATACTATCATTTTCCTATTTCATTTACAAAATTGCTTAATTTTGTAAATGAAATAAATGGCCTGATTAAAAAGGTGTTAACCACTTTTACAGGAGAACAACTTACACATTTTAATGGGAACATATGTCATTTAGCACAAAGCTTGCAGCCCTAACTCCCCTGAGGCAGTGTTCACATTCACAGCTCTCAGCCCTACAGAGCTGCTTTTCTTCTCTGAGACACACATCACATACCTCTGCTGGGGGAAAACCAGTCCAAAACATGGGATGAAGTCTTGTGTCTATAATTTTGTCTGATACATCAACTAGATTCCTGGAAATGATCCACAAAGTTGTTTTCCTCTTAAATTGTTAAATCCTGTTAAACGTTAAATTGCTAATAGAGTAACAGATACTTCCGAGCCACTACAGCTGCATGTGGTATGTTCAGCTGGTCTGACACGTATTCTTGCTGTAAAGAGGCACGGAATAATTAATATTGCAAAGGCAGCAGGACTCTGAATTACCAGCCATGTATCCAAAATGACTACAAAGCAACTGTCTGGTTATATTTTACTGACAAGGCATTTTATTTCTATCAGATTAAAACCGAACGATGTCAGGAAAAGCCTTTGCGTTTCATATTTGCCCATCTGCTGAGATGGTCTACTTTACTGAGTGACATCTGCTGTCACTTCCTACTTCTGTGGAATTTAGGAGTTCCAACCCTTAATCACATTTGTTCATTTTATTTTAGAGGAATTCAGTTCAAAAATTAGGGAACTACAGCTGGCTTGATGTCTTTGGCCAGTCAGAAGCTGCGAGGTAAAACAGCAACATACTGAGTTTTATGTCAAAGAGAAATTAAAAGAACATAAACAGTAAAAATAATCAGAAATATAGACTTTATAGCATGTGCCATTCCAGTTAGTGTTACAATCAGCTTTTGGTACAGTGCTCTTAAAGCTAAGTCAAAATATGCTGCTTAAAAAGGGGAAAAGGCCAGATTTGCTGCACAATCAACATGAAAAATGTTGTCTGTTAGTTGAACATCCTCAACTATGCAATGAAGATCAAAGCTATTGCTTAAAAGAAATGGGGCCACTCAGAAATGGTAGGTGTGGTATTTCACTTTTGATACTGGAAAAAGAGCAGTGAGGATGATAAAAAAGGGGAGACAAATTCTGGGGTTTATTATTATTTTAACAAGTAGGGTGGACTTTATTAAGATTAAACATAGGGAAAATTAAGATAAAAGATTAAGATTAAAGATTAAGATAAATATTAAGATAAAATATTTTTTAAAATTAAGACTAAAGATAGGGAGATTAAAATTAAAGACTGGGAAAGTCCTCAAACAACAATTTCTGGCTGTGATCACAAAGATGTCTTTACCAGCATTTAAACCCTCTTTATGTATGTTCTTGACTTAGAATCATAAAATAGATTATTTTCATGTACCTATCTAATTATGTAAAACTCAAACTAACAAAAAAATTAAAAAGTATTGATCTGGTATTCAAACCTTTTACAAAACTTACATACATCCTAGTTTCCATTAAGAATTTCTCCCCAGGGAAGGGGAGGAGGGTGAATATGCAATTGCACTACAGGACAGGTCAGATGGTTTTGCAAGTTACTGCCTTTGAATAGAATTTTCAATATTATTTTCAATATTGCTATTACTTAATACTATGGCTTTTAGTTCATATCACTGTTACTTCAGTAATCCTGAACTAGGATTATTTAAAACAGAAATCTGCTTTTTGGATATTTGCCTCTATCTTGACGAGCAAAGCTATATTTCTGGCTTTCTGAACAAATATATGATCAGAGCTCAGTTAATAACATCGCAGGAATGGGGGGCCAATTCAGCTTGGGAGGGAGGTGTCCTTCCCACTGCTCCCAGAGATGGAAATAAACAGTTTGTCAGCTCCGAGCAGAGAAGCAGGGGCAGGATATCATGCCATAAATATTCACACCTTCCTGTCCTCTGAAGGAAAAGTTGTACATAAAACCTTTTGAATGAGATTAGATTCAGTTTACTTTAAATCAGGAAATCCCAGGATGTGAATTAGACCTGAAAATGGGTAGTAAAACCTGCATGATGATTGCTGTAAACAAGTCTGGGTTAGTAAGCTACTGCATTAGAGAAAAAATGCTGTTTATTCCTTAAGGTGAGTATGTCACAGCAAGATTGATGCCTTGGTGAGGTTATTGCTAGATAAATCTGGCTAAGAGTTAGGATTATATTTTCAATATTAAGGTTTTGCATGTGTAATTATCTATGGGGAGCAGGGGGTACCCCAAACCATCCTCCAACCAAGAACAGCCAAATTTTTTTTTTACATACATACAAGGCAAGCTTGTCCTTGTGTTTCAGGAACAAAGTATTTTTTTCCCTTTGGAGTTATTTTATTCCTTTTGATAGACTTTCATCTGATGTTCACAGACTTCCAAAACTTTCAGAGAACAGCTAGAGAAAAGACAACCTTCATGGATTTGATTTTAAATGATGCATTTGAAGCTCAAACAGCAATTTTGTCTGTTGTCAAAAATTATGAGCAGCTTCTATTATAAAAGCCAGCCATTTCCATATACTGAATGTTCTGAAACACTAATTTATTTGGCTGGTGTTTTACATCTTTGGATTTTTTCCCAAGCCAAATTTCAATGAAACCAAATTTTCTCAATGTTGAGTCCAGGCACCAATGCTAATAGAAGGGGGCTTTCACTGGTAGAGTATAGGATTGCTACACATGTCCTGACAACTGCTTTGCTAATTCTGCTCAGCTAAACAGGAAAGAATAGAAAAGTGAAACAAAAGTATGTTTTTCAATTGTTTTGCTGCTTGTTTCACAGGAAGGGTAGCCCATAGCCAGGACCTGACTAACCCTGGCCACACTCAGCATATCCAATTAAAACAGACACAGGTTTTTTGTCTCTTTTAATTTAACATCTTAAGCTGATTTTGGCCATCTAAAGTACTTGTGAATATTTAACCTACCTTATTTTTTAAATGTCATGTAGGTAGCAGTACTTACTGCATAGTATTTCAGGAGAGATGTTGTGAAGGCACCACATCTCAGCTGTTTGTATCCAGGTATTCAGTTATTTGTATCCAGGCTGACAATGGCAGGCAAAATTAATTCTCACTTCAGCTTTGCCTCCAACAGCGTCAGATTTGCAGAAACCCAAGTCCTAAAGCTGTTGGTCTCTAAGATTTCTTAACAACACTGATCAGAAGCTGGTGTTTTGCTGAGATAAAACTGGGTGCCATCTGCAAGGGAAGCAATATTTTGCTCCTTATAGAGTGTGACGTCCTCCGCCTCTTGACAGCCTCTCGATAGTTCCTGCGAGTGCTTCCGTGGATAAGCAGATGAGATATCTAATGCTGGCTTTAAGGAGAATGAGTCTAATGGGGACTGCACAAGAAAGATTCACACAAAAATTGTGCAGAAGGGTTCAAATTGTGTCCTGAATGCAGTCTGAAAAACAAAAGGGCGCTGGGAAGAATCCCTTTTATCTAATGCTGCAAGATTACTTTTATTAATTTTGTTAATGGGATGAATAATGATTAGCGTTTGCTAAGGATTATAATTTTGTGATATCAATTGAATTAAGAAAAACTGGATAGTATAAATTACTAGTGGCCAAATCTGTCTGGCTTCCTAATAGTTTTTTCCAAAGTAATGAACCATGTTTGGTATAATGAATAGACCATGGGTTCTGGTAATTTTTAGGTGTATGTTTATCTTGGATTTTGACCAAGAAGAAGATGATTTTAATAATTTTAAAATATAGAATATTTAGTGCTGGATATATGAGAGGCACTGGTACAAAAATATACAGTGCACTGTTCGTTCAATTCTGCTTCTAAAACTTTCTGAAAAGATCACAAAAGCATTTTGATTTTTCTTTGAAGACACAACTTTGAAATTAGTTACAAATGTGTTTTTTAATTATGGCACTGTAGATCTTTAGACTTTTTAAACAGCTTTTCCTTATTTATAGAGAGAGTTCAGAGTACAAAGAGGTATTTTGAGTGCAAAAAGTATTCAAATTAAAAAACTGTAAGAACTGCATTCTGTTTTGTAATCATAGTCTATCTGTTCATAGAAACAAATATTTTTATTTCTAGCTGCTTTTCTTTCCCTGTGTGAAAAGGATTTTGACTATCTGTACTCTTGTATGTGGCCTGATAAACAATCTGAAATAAATATCTGGCCCTAGGGAAAAAAATGCCAATGGTGTTTGCCTTTCACATCAAAAATCAAATCTACCTTAGCATTAGTGAGAATTACAAATTTTGTAATATAAAGTCTCAGCTATTAATTTTCTGAAGGTTTCTGAGAGCAGCTATTTTTTGTTCCACTGGCAGATTTAGGCTGTTCCATTTTGGAAACACTGGGTAGTTATTTACATCTAAATAAAATTAAAGGGTTGATGAGCAGGCTAAAAGCCACCACTGTAAAACTGTAAAAGATGAGGAGAAGAATAATTACTAAATACATCTGATAAAAATCAATCAGGAGAATTTCATAAATGAAGTCCTAAAAGTTAATCTGAGACTAAAGCCTAGGAGGATGGGGCTCTGAGCAGTCTGTCCTTGCCAGGGGTGTGATCCTGGTTGGAGCAGGTGATCACCCACGGGTCCCTTCCCATCCACCTCCTGCCAGGATTCCCAATAACAGCAAATGTACTTTTCATGATTAATGCAGCTAATTTCCTTTAGATGAGAAGTCTGAGGAAATACTTATCTGGTTCAACTTCCTCTTAGTCTATTTATATTCAGAGATCTGATGTGCTTCCTGTGCTCACACAAATTTCTCTTCTAATGAACAAGTTCAGATCACAATTCATATTGCTTTTTGTGCTGAGAACATTAAGGAGAGGAAAATAATCCAAGCAGAAAGCTGTATTTCCCTCATGCCAGTGTCCAATTTATTCTGATGTAAAGCTATTTATAGTGTCTCTTTCTGAGATACAGCCAGCAGGTATGTGCTTGGGTAATAAGTCTGTTGCCAAATAAATAATTAGCTGATGCTAAATTTAACCACGCTCTTAAGTGCACCAACATCACATAACAAAAGCCCTTGCTGAAGGCAAAGTGAGCAGACTTGTTTAGACCTGGCTGAAATGGACACCCAGGAACTGTAGCTACTGAAACAACAGCATCATTAATGCTTCCAAAATACTTGCAGTTGCTCTTGGATGTCTGACAAAACAGTGCTCAGGAAGCATTTTCAACTGTGGTACCCACATCCTACACTGTAACATTATTGCCATTAAATAGTTAATGTCAAATTATGTGGAGGTTCTCTAAGGGAGAGGGCAACCTCTCAGTGAAGCTGGGCAGAGTGTAGATGATACCATGTGAAAGTAACTCAGTAGTACACTAACACATATCAATAAATAGAAAGAGATGCTTTATGTAACTGTGTTGAGCAGCCAGGGTCAGCTGTTAAGGTCTAGAATCAAGAAAATGAGCACCATAAGGTGCTGGTAAAGGTATTAAAACACTGCAGGAAAATACATGAAGTTTTATTTAGATCCCTACAGCCAGTCCACTCTAGAGAGGCAGTAGAAACACACACTGGGCCCAAGAACTGCTGTGTAAAAGGAGGTATCTTGAATTACAGATATGAAAGTCTTTTCCTTGGCTGCTTTAGTGAAATTCTCTGGCATCAAGAAAATCTAGGAAATAATTTTTCTCAAGCCAATCTGTGCTGATGTATCTCTCTTTTCTGAAACCTAGTAAAATCGATTGTCTGCCTTTAAATGTATATGAGGTAGATAACGATTAGCTTGGTAAAAATTGCTTTTTTGTAATTCCTGATGGATTTTTCTATATCTGCTATTATTTTTCAGTCCCTCACCCAATGGAGGAGCAGCCAGGGCTGTTTTGCTGAGGTGGGGGCTTCTCAGTTCCCCCCCACCCCAGAAACTACAGATGCTTTGTTGTATAATTCAAAAATGGACCTTTTTAATCATGCAAAAGTGTTATCCTCATACAATGATACAAGCAGGATTAATCTAGCATTTATTATTTGCAGTGTCTGTAATCCAGCATTTATTATTTCCAGTGACCAATTCCATAATGGCCCAGGTTTGTCTGTGAAGTGCTGGCACAGCCACCTGCCCTGGATCTGAATTCTGAGGCTCTTTATCTTTTCTGCTTTTCTTCATGTAGTAAATCTTTAACGCTCACATTTTAATTCCCAACAGAGGCTGAGAAACCCTGGTACAGAAGTAATAAAGACAATATTTCATTGTAACCTTGGGCTAGCCAAAACAACACAAATCATTTTGCCTCAAGGCCATTAAAATGTCTTTCAAATAGAGCATCAACTTCAAACCCTGGTTTCAATCTAGGTATTACCTAGGCAGCCCCTCTTGTAAAACTCAGAAAAATCAATAAACACCACCTAACATTTCCACATGCTCTGTGAAGAGTACTTGATGATATTACTTACCTGCCTGATTCTTTCACATTAGATGTAATGTATAGCCTATGCATCAACACAAAGAGATTTTCCACCGGAAAAGGGAAATTAGTCGGTTTCATGTCAGAGAATAGCAAATGGCAATTTGGGTAGCCAATGAAAAAAAAAAAACAACCCAAAACCCCACATTGTTTTACTGTGGGGAAAGGGGAAATGAAGCAAGCAGAAGAAATGCAGAATAGTGAATGACGCCAATTTTGGTATTGAGTAACATTATATTAAATTCACAAGATTTTCCCAAATGCATAGAAAAGAAATTAGGACAAACCAACCTGAGGGTTCAAATATTTTTAATGCTGTGCTCTTGTTGCTTAGAAGGGACAGAATTTAACCCTAGTAATAATGAATCTGTGGCCATCAGAACTGCCCTTCCCTGCTGGTACCACTATCAACACGACTGGGTGGATGTGCCATACCTGCACAGGAATCCTGGTGCTCTGTGGAAGGCACTGGAGGAATAAATTTGTGTGACTGAGGAAAATCATCCATGCAGGTGAGCAAAGCAAAGGAGGTGGTTCAACATGCCCAAAACACTTGGCACCACAGCTTCCTCTGTGAGACTTTTGGTGTTCAGCTAGCAAGATAGTGATGAATTTAAAAGATCAAATACTTTTCCATATTAAATTCAGAAAGGATTTATTTTTCACTTTAGTATTTCTCTAGAGATGTGTGAGTAAGTTTTGCTAAGAAACCTGAACGAAATCTCTTTCCAGTTCTGCTGAGGTTGTTTCACAAAATGCTATTACAGCATTTGTCTGTCATCCAATAGCTTCTGCTAATTGTAAAACTGACTAAACAAAACTGAAAATTAGGAGAAAATGATCTGCAGTGGTTCCTTTCAGCCAAGCTAAGACCTACATAGCAAAACACGTGTGGAAATGTTCTGAATGGTCTGAATTCAAGCAGAGGATAAACAGCATATAAACACTACCGTCAATATAACAGCTGCCACCAGATCTGCATTAAAACATGATAACATAAATGATAAAGGCATTCAGACTGTTACATGGGGCCAAATGCAGTCATCAGTGTTCTCATGGCTGAGCCAAAGTGGAAGTGGGGTATTTCTGGTGGGAAGCAGAAGGGATCATCATCCCATGCACATCTCTGCAGAGTAAGACAGAGGGGACAGCCCTGGCAGTGAGACTCTGTTTCCTCCACAGAAATACGTGGAGCTCAGTGAATCAGCTGCACTATTTATTTTTGTAAGATTATTTTTTCATCATGATCCTCTGTTTGCTGAGTTTAATGGCAAAGTAAATGTGAGTTCTGAAGCACAGAATCCTATCACATAAGGAGTAATCCAAAGAGCACATTCAACAATTCTATTGATGATGCTGATGATACAATAATAATAATAATCTGTAGATTGAACACACATCAAGGTAAAATAGTATTTCCATTATCTACATAATCAAATAAACTTTATAGTCTAATTCTTCAAGACCATACTGGTAACAAAGGCAAATTGCTGCTACAAATAATAAATGGAATAAATATACCTGAAAAAAATTTCATTTTGCCTTGTAAAGATGAACACTATCCATGCTTTGTCTTCAACAACCATCACCAAGACCATTAGGCCATGGATTTTTCTGAGTAAAACAGCTTTCACATAGATCCTAATGACCTTAATAGTTCAGGGAGAGAAATAAAATCTGCTGCTAATGATTCACTAACCTGATGTCTTAGGGTGAAGCAGACATGACATGAAAATCTTTTTGGAATCATTATGTTGAAGATCTGCATCCAAATCAGTGACCCTTACTCATATACTAATTAAAAGCAACATATAGCAGATTTTAAATAGTTTTATGAATTACAGTTACAGAGGACAGTGAAAACAACATCATTAAAACCAGACTGTAAATAAACTAAGCCACATAGAAATCCTTGATATGTGCATTGCACATACACCTCACCACTTAAAAAACATGACATTATAAATGTAAAGTCATCACAGGTACTACAATTACTCTGCAGTTAAGTACAGCTGATGGTCTGATGGATTTTAAAGGCTCAGGAAATCTGAAGTGAAGACAGGGGTGATTACTCAACCAGAAAATAAAGTTGCAAGAGTGGAAAGTGTGTTGAACAAGATTGGAGAAATTATTACTTCTGCTAACAGTTTAAGTGATTACACTGTAAGATTGTCAATGAAATATTTATGCAGGTAAAAGCATAGAGTTTGTAATTTTATTTCCTTTGGAGGAAGATAGAAAATGGGAAAATTATACTATAGAATGTATACTATGCTACAGAATAGTATATAGGTACTATAGAATGAAGATCACCCCTTGCAACGTCTCTGCACCAAAAAATCCTGAATAGCTGAATACCAATAGCAATATTTCTTAATAATACTTTAGCCATATTAAAACCAATAGATACACACATTTGCCCTTACTATAAGGTTCCATTAGAAAGATAGTAAGAAACATTGATAAACTGCTGGAAGGTATTTTTAGTGATTGCAATAGATTAATTTAATACATATGGAACCCTCTATGGAATACTTGTCAAATGCTGCAATCAACAATTAACTTGGTCAAATAATGAGGAACAATGGAAGGTCCAGTAGCAATAGATGGCAGAGAACTTACTGGATGATGTTAATGAAGCTAACAACAAACTGTAACTCTTGGTCAGCCCTGAAATGGTTGGGTGGACGATCATTGTAGGTTCCTTCCAACCGAAATGGTCCTATTCTATTCTATCCTATCCTATTCTATCCCAGAGGCATCAGGAGAAAAGAGCCATTCTTAATCTACAAGTAAGATCCAAATGCTTGTGATTCCAGACCAATGAGCAACTCACAACATGAGTGACCCATCTTCCAGATAATATCTACTGGGATTTTCCTGAGAGGAAAAACAGAGTCCATCTGGCAAAGTCACAAAGCATTCTCACGGATTAAAGCCTGATACTAAAACCCCACTGAAAACTGTTTTTACTGGAGGTTGATGTGCTAGATTTGTCTTCTCTTTAGCAATAGCTAAGGCATTTAGCATATGTTCTGTGCAGGGAAGATGCCTAAAGAATTTCCAGTGTCAAGGCCTGACAGCCTTCAGGCACTGAAGATTACCTTTGCTCATGCATTAACAACAAATAATGCTCCCAGAGAGCAGCTCCTTCATTGCCAGCTCAGTGGTATTCTCAGGGTCCACCAAAAGTTTAGGGACAGGATTTATTATTTATTTAGTGCAGGAAAAGTATTTTGCATCACCTTGAGATTCTTGTAAGAGGTTTCATTCATCAAGATAAGCATATACACCAATATTACTCATATGGAATGACCATAACTCAGGTCACTCATAATCAGTTAGGGGAAGATGCTTTATGATTACAAACAACTTAAATACTGCAGGTCATATATTTGCCATACAAAGGCAGTTTGAAGGGGACTGAAAATAAGGATTAATGGTTGACTCAAAGTAAAACCTGATAGATTAGGGAACCTAACATTTGCAAAAGTTTGTTATAATAATATTTTGGAAGGGAGAGGCCAAATCCAAGCTTTATCTCCAAATAAAGCCAAAAACCCTTTTGAACCTGCGTCTGTTTTTTTGTTTGCAAGACTAATGGCTTGGCCCTTAAGAAACAGAGTGGAAATGCCAAATGTTTGTAATATTTGAAGGTGTATTCCTTCTCAGAAGACAAAAAACCCTTCCCACATAAACCAATTTTGGTTTAATGTAAAATAGTACAGAGGTTAGATATTTTTAGTAAATTAGGGGGGGAAGAATTGCTAATTTGCTCTAGTAATGACAGAGGATCTTTGTGACAATGGCATGAATGTTGAAGGGAAAGAAATTTTAAAGTAGGATTATGCTTTACAAACATAATGTATTTATCCAGTATATGATACTGACAAAGTCATCCTGTTTTCAGAGGATTGTGAAGGAATTTTCATAACAAAGCTGAAAAGTGGGAGGTTTCCTTATCAAGCTATTCTCATTTCCAAATACTGTTAAACAGCCAGAAATTATCTAGTGATACTAAGACATAATGAGAGAGCCGTGGAACAAAGCTTTTCAAGGCAATATTTTCTAGTAACAACTTTACCTTGTTACACACCTGGCTCCAAGGAGCACGTGCCCTGGAGGCCAAGCTGAGTGTGATGCTCATCACAACATCTTCAGCTGCAGCAGAGGCCTGCAGAGGAGGGAGGGATGGGGAGCAGCTCTGAACTGTCCACGCAGAGCCTGCACAGCCACACACACCGCTGCCTCCAGAGCACGTGCTCAGGAGAACACACAAGGAACAAGCAAAAGCACAACAACCTGCACACCTCACACCTTGCCATTGCTCCCTCAAAGCCTTGCTTCTTCTCCCCAAGAGGTTTTATGTCTCTTTCTCCCTGTATCTAGCTCAGTTGCTAGTCTCTCAGTACAATGAATCACCTTCCACCGCAGTGGCCCACGTGAATGACAGATCATGTTCAACCCTGGGGAAGCCCAGGGATGCAGCTGGGGGGCAGAGGCTCAGATTTGGAGTGAGAAACAGAGAATATTTCAGCTAATGAATCAAACTAATGTTGTGTGGCAGCTGAGTCCAGAGGCTTTTGTGCAATATCCTGCAATTCCCAAGCTGTTGAATCAGATGTTCTGGCCTTAGAGAGCCCAAAGGCATTGCTTTAAATATCTCAATTAACAATCCCTCTGAACATCAAGGAAACTGCTAGACATGTCACTGTTGGGTCTTGGAGAAATGTAGTGATGGATGATTAAGACAGTTGAAGTAATCAAAATTTTCTGGACACTTGTGCATAGAATGCATGAGTGTAAATATCACCCCAGCCCTGGACCAGCTCTGAGTGGATGCTGCATGACAGACAAGTTCCTCTCATTCAGAATGGATACTGAACATAAATGCTGTCCTGTGTGCTGAAGATTCCTTACTGATTACCTTTCATCCTAATTAAGCCATCTTCTTAAGTACACCTTTCCAACTGTCTTGGCCTTTAAAGAGAAAAACTAACAAATACATGATGCATGAAGGAAACCACACAGAATATCAACTAATGAAAAATTCACTACTTTTTTACCCTTCCTGACCACAGAGTTTAAAAGGATCTGGAATTCATGGTGAAACCAGAATTCAGCATCAGAATTTTTAGCCTCGTTTTCTAGTTCCCTACTGCCTGTATTCCTGCAAATACAAAATTCCACCTGGTAATTAGTGGCAAGAGCATTTAAAGTGGGCGCTCTTTAATGATGCCAAAGCTATGTGACAAATTTAACATAAAGATACCCCCAAAAGGCTACAGCTTAAGCTGTTCCATGGCTGATAGAAAGTGGTAAGCATTCTTTTTTTTAAAAAAAGCAATTCCCTTGGATCAATCCCTAAATAGGGTTATGATTAAATCGGACGTTTGGGAATAAGCTGGAAACTGGATTCTAAAGCCAAGTATTGCTGAGCTCAGCAGCAGTCCCCTGGCTCACGCTGGCTTCTATCAGTTACAAAACCAATCTGCATTGTATTTCAAACTCAACACAGGCACATGGGGAAATATGATACATTTTCAACTGGAGGCTGAAATTTGATTTACTTGGATGTTTATCCACCCTCTCTGCTCCATCATACTGAGGATTTTACTGGTTCCTACTGGTATGGGTTCAGGCATTCTTTAAGGCATTCATGAAAATCCTGTCATATAGAGTATTTCCAGCTCAGCCTTTTCTTACCCCTATTTTTTATTTGACCTTTCCCATCTGATAAGCACAAATGTTCCTAGTGAAATATCAAGTCTCATTTTGAAACTTCTGTGAGCCTGCATCATTCTGCAGTTTACCTGCAGCAGACACCAGGCACTGGGCTGCTACAGCAGACATACACCTACCAGCCCTGCCTTACCCTGCTGTTAACCACCCTGGGTCACTGCAGAATAATCCAAAGATTTTTGTAAATTTTAATGAAAAGCGAAATTCCTCCATCATGGCAAACTTGCAGCTTTATAGGAGTCACATCTCCTTGTGCTTCTGCCGGTGAGCAACACATCCCAGCGGATCAAATGAGCTGCCACCCTTCCACTGTCTGAATGAAACTGCAGGGCAGTAACAGGCTGGTTTTCATCTGAGGTACCAAATATTTATGCACTAATTCAGTTGAGGATTGGATACATTTTTCTGGCTTTTTAAAACCAGTAATTCAAAATAAAAGGATAGATACCAGTTAGATGTATTAACATTGCAGTCAGTTGCAGGTACTGATGACTTGCAATACCCAAATGAACAACTTCAGGTAAAAATCAAATTTAAATGATGTATTTCTGAGCCTTCTAGGATTTTGATTTCCAATCCATTAAAAAACCCAAGCTGTTTTCCAGGCTACATGATTGTTTTTATTTTCAACTGAGATTTCTGGTGTTTAATCACACGTCTCTTGAGATACTTTTGGAGAATTACTTTTTAAAAAATAGGAATATGATTTGGAAACACATATCCAGGGGTCCAGAGAGGAAGCAGGCTACATTTCCTCCTTGCTTTTTTATTGAACCATTTATATCAAAAGAACATTTTTTTTCTTCATTCTTCATATTTTGAACACTGAGACATGAGTTAACAAATCAGGTGTGTTCCAAATTTGCCCTCAGCCCTAGCCACAGCCTTTACTGTAATTTATAGCCACAAATGCACAGTGAAATGTGCAATAACTCACAGTGTTCTAAGTAATATAGCATACAACCAGCTACTGATAATTTGGACTTAATAACATTTAGCCTTCATCTGCCCTACCTACTCTCTTTGTACAAATGTGTTAAAAACAGCACTACCTAGGTGCAACTTGGAATATATCAGGAGGGTTAAATGATAAAAGCCTTCTTTTTTCTTTTTGAAACTATAATCACACTTCAGAGAAAGAGCAAGAAATTATAATGTCAAACATCAGGCTATAACATAGGAGAAAAAAACAAAACTCAAACACAGCTCATCAGAGTATCCACTGGAGTCTTTCATTTCCAAAACTTAAAATGGTAGCTCCATATCATAAATAAATACACTGCAGTTTTTAAAATATTTTTTTAATCCCTCATATTGATTGTAACATCAACCAAAAAGTAACCCTGAACTTTAAGGCCATTTTCCTTTGCAGAAATGCCTTTTTGCACTTTCTCAGGTGGAAAGGTAATCTAAACTTACCAAGGGAAAATTGAAGGATGGATGCAGTAGTTGTGTTAAGGCCAGTGGTGGTCTATGGGAAGAGAAGAAAATATTTTTGTTAGATCAGCAAAACAATACATTCATCACTTGTTTTTCTTTGAAAGCATGGGAAATCTCTAGACACCTACATCTCCAGTGCATAGGACTGTTAACCACCAGCCCTTCCAGGCTGAGTGATCACGGACATTTTTGTTATGCCATTTTGATTATTGAAATCTCATCATATGTCAAAGCCAGATTTTTTTTCCACCATACTAATGTCTACCAAAAAAACCACATTTATGTGCAACAGGGTTGCTTGACCACTCCTTAAAAGATTGAAAAAAATGAACAGTTGGCAGAATCTACCCACAGCTGACAACCAGCCAGGACCTAGAAAGAGAAACACCACCAGCTCACCCTGCACTCAGCAACCCACCCTCCTCTGAGGCCTCTCTTTCTCTTTTTTTTTTGAATGCCTCCACATTTCAGTAGCTCAAATTAGAATGGTTCTTCTGAAAATGCCATAAAATAAAAAGCCCTGGTGTGTTGTGAAGGACACCTAATTGTTTGCAATTTATTTTGAAAGTTGGATTTAACAATACTGCTACTTAAGAACCAATGCATCCAAGAGCGAAAGAGACTGGGCTTCTTCCACTGCCAGTGCACACCTAGTTGAGCTATTCATTAAATGATGCCTTTGAAAGTAATGGATGGAGATCTGCATGAATTGGCATGAGGTTTTAGTGTGTTTTCTTTCTTTTCTACATACATATTACACACAGAAAATAATATCTTATAAATATTAAGGAGTGGGATCTTCACTGAAATGCATTGAAGATTAGCTGATAAAAAGACTACACGTCCTAACATGTAGTTTTAATTTTTAAACAAGAATAGGACAGCTGCATTTACATAACCCCTTTAAAAATACAGTCACATTCCCATTTAGGTCATTCTGCCAGGATCAATTCAGTATTAGGTATCACACTTACCCAGCCAAATAATAAATTGCTTTCTGATTTGATTTAAGAGAACCTATTATATTAGTTTTCATTCAATTAATTATGTTGTGCAAGTTATAATTTGAAAACAAAACCTTTATTGAGGTTCAATAGCTCATATCATCAAGAAATTAAACATATCAGTTATCACAGAAGGGATGTTCATGTAGACTTAGATTGTATTGAGAATCATTTCAGCAATGCTTTGGGAAAAAGCACTAGACTTCCTAAAAGTTTTTGCAAAATTCTGCATAGGGCTGCTTAGTTCAGACACTGCAGAGAGCATGGTAGGGTGCCTTTAGTAGGCATTTTCCTTTGCTTGCAACCTCTCTGATGCTGTACAATTTTCCAGTATTTTGCCAGTGGTAAATTCTCACCAACAGACAGAGACAGCTGGTATTAAAAAACCCTCTGCCTGCAGTAACAGGTGGCTGTTGGAAATCAGGAGAAAAGAAGGAGGTCAAGGTAGCAAATCAGCAGCTGTTAGAGCTGCTGATGTAAAATATTTCACAAATTCAACTCTTCTTGACTAAGTATTTTAAAGCAGTAATTCATGAGCTAGGAGCCATTAGCAGGAACAGAGGTTTCATGATCCATTTCAAGCAGGGACAGAATAGGATTAACAAAAATCATGGAGAATTTAAACAGGTATTAAAATTTGTGACAGAAAGAGGTATGTTGTGAAATTGCCAAAACAATTACAAATGAGAAACAGGTTGGTTCTAAGACAATAGGTATTAAATTTTGTCCATATGTATAATTTTGAGTATGTCCATACTCAAAAATAAAACTAGATCACACCTCTGGCATGAGCACTCTTGTGCTCATCCATAATGTTAAGCCTTTAGCGTGTTCTTGCAGAAGGATTTGATTTTTCTGCAACATTGCCGTAATATATATAAATACTTATATTTTTAGGCTGGTAACTGTTTATAAGCATAACAAATTTTTCAGATGATTATTTAATCACACCACTTTGGTAGCATAACAATTTTTTTCCAAATTCCTGATATTCCATGGTAGTGCTACTTTACCACACAGCAATATGACAACTGCAGTCCAAGAATGGATTTTGAAGCCAATTCCTGATTACCAAGGATAGTCTAAATTGAATATCAGCAGGGAGAAGACAGTTAATGAATGACAGTTCAAAACCTGCAGAGCTGGGACCCTGGGTTTGTTAAATGTCATAAATAGATTTTTTTCCAAGTAGTGTTACTTATGCTCAGTACTATAACTAAAAATGAATGTAAAAAATAGGAAAAATATCCCAGTGGTGTGACTTTCCTTATGCACAGGACATAAACCAATGCATGCCCTCTCAAGGTAGCTGGCAAAGCACAGCACATTCAAACAGGATGCAAAATAGCAGAGAGACCATTTAACACTCCCAAGAGGATTCCCTGGCTGGAGCTGGCTGCAAGGGAAATTCTTCTTTATATGTAAAATCTCTAAATCAGTTTTACGTGTGTTTATGACTTTTATACACCACATCAGCAATGTCAACATTGCATTTGTGTAATTCTGGTCCTGGTTAAGGAAGTAAAATCAACCCTGTGAAATTGTCAGTGTCTGAACTGAAGGGAGGATGCCTGGCCAAAACACTTCTGGTTTATGGACCTCTTCCATGTTTTCTCTTCAAATAGCTTTAATCAGCCTCTCCCTCCATTCAGAAGATCGTTGAAAACATGAAAATTAATTTTGAATTACATGGGCTTTGATCTGGCCTTTTAATTTTTCAGTGCTTTCCAAATCTCCCCTTTTATGTACATCACTGCAGCTAGCTGCCCAGCACCAGCATGTGGGCATTGGTTTATGTATTGCAATTCATTTTCCACTCCCAGATGACCTCAAGTTAATGCAAATTGCACCATGTTGTTTCTTACAACAATTTTATGACCAAACTACCCCCAACAAAATTAATTCTGTCCCATTCATCATGACTCAATCTGTTACATACACCTCCCTGTGACTGGCAGGTGCTTGCTCCAGGCTGCATTTAAGTCTGCAGGATGCATTGTTCACAAGTAATGTTTTACAACCAAATTAACATTTGTCAACAGGGACAAGAAAAAATGGGACAAGACTAATAAAATAATAAAAGAAAAATGAACCCTGTCTCTATTTAATTGTTGGATATAAAAAGAGAATGATGCCAGTTTGAAGACACAGTTCTATGTCCTTGACTTTTCAGTATTTCAGAGATACTTTACATGATTTGGATACATGCTGGATCAAGAGACTGTCCCTTGCCAACTATTGCAATAACTTTTGGTTGGCATCTACAGTTTCAAGCGCTGGGATGTTGCTGGGTGTACTTCTATGGACCTTGCTCAAGAGCACCTTTGCTAAATAGCAAACTTCCAAAGCACACCAACACCTCTGCAGCTGACACAGCTCCACAGCCTGCAGCCCAGCCCTGCAGACGAGGCAGCCTTCACTTACCAGCTCTCTGGGACCGTATGGCTCGCAGAAGGTGGCGGCGTTGCCGTGCATTATCACCCCGCAGTGCTCCCCAACCTCGCAGTTACTGCACTCAGACCTGCAGGGAGAGCACACCGTGTTCAGAATGGAAATCAGAGACTGCATCTTTGAGACTGTGTAAGATGTAAAATCAGGCTGCTGCGTCTTGGTGGTCAAATTGGACGGTTTGTTATCATGGTGCTGAACACAAAGCAACTGTGGGTATGATCCACTGGAGCTGTCCCTTCTGAAAGGCCCTGGTGATTCAATACTTACGGCAAACTGCCCCTCTAAAGCGGGGTGTCCCTGCTTGCTGAATGCAAAACATCTCACCATGGGAAAACCAGTTGAAATCTTACATATATAATTTTCCCTGAAGCTACTCTTCTTACAAGATCCTTGTGAACATTTGATTTGCCATACATAAACCCACCATCATGGAGTCACCACAAAGAACAGCTGAGGAGAAGTGGCTGGGATCAGCCCCCTTCCTGCTTGCAGGGTTATTTCCCCAAAGGCCAGGGTTGAGGCTGCAGTGAAACATGGCATTTGCTGTTGCTTCTATTTGCATTTGTCATATTCCATATTCCTAGAAACAGTTTCCACTCTGCTCACCTTTTAGGGGAAAAACAAAAAAGAAATTCTCAGAGAGGCTGGTAAGTGCTGAAGAGACAACTAAAGACACCTGTTCTGATAATTCTTAATTTAATATGAAGGACTTTGTGGGCAGCCTGGCTGTAGAACATAGGGAAAGGGCTGTTTCCCCCACCTTCTAGGACTGGGATATCAGATATTGGCATGAGGACAACATTTTCAAAAAACATTGGATATACACCTGGTCCCCAAGAAGCTGCCCACAATGGTGCTGACCAACATTGCCTTTGGGCATTCAAAGCTTAATTTAATAATCAAACCTGCAGGGAAATGTTTACTCCAGAAAAAAAGTCAGACATAAAAATATTTGAGTTGTTTTTCCTGAATGAGCATGCCAGTTAAGTAGTTCAGCAATTCACACTGATAGCATTTAGGATTTTGAATTTAAGCAGCAGAATAAAATATTCTAATAAAGTAGTATAGTTCAAATAAACTTCAGTGAATTAATATTTACTTAGAGATGTCACAGTCAGCAAATAATTTTATTTCTCAATAAAAGGCAAGAAGAGAGCATGTGAGTGAATAAAATATTACTTTTAGAGAAAGTACAGAAGCAGAGTTCACAGAGGACATGTTTAGATGCCATCTAATTTCACTTGATCCAAAGTTCTGACAACTAAAGAGCAGAGGGAGAGGAACTAGAAGAATTCCTGGGGTTCTGTAGGAGTCTGGCTGTTATAAAAATAATTTTCATTGTCTGCCGCTACATTTTTGAATTTTATAGTGGAGCATCTAGTCAGACTCCTGATATGTGTAAAGAGACAGACATAGCAGGAAAACTTGGTTATGGATACTTTTTAGAGACCACTTAGTCCTTCCTAAAAGGTCAGGCTACATAATCCAAGGGATATTTTAATTCTGTAATTCCCATACTTCAACTAACAAAAAGTGTTTCATCTGTTCTACTTCTGTAATGTGGTCAATGAAATATTGTCTGGAAATCCAGAAATGCTGTCCTGCTAATACAGCAGTTTCATCATTGGTTGTCTTTCCTAGGATGACTCCTCTCATACAAAATTGGATGGCTGTTGGTAATCCTGATTCAAACCTTTGTGCTCTCTTTGAAGTGCATTACCTTTGACAATAAACTGCTCATTAACTTGACAAGAATGCATGAAGAGCAAGATAATTGATCTGCTGTTCCTCAGATCATCGTCATAGTACTACGTGTTTAGAAACGATCCAATTTGCTCCTCTCCTGGTGCAGACAGGAAGGTTAATTCCTTTTCTATTTATACAAACAGAAGACACTATTAATTGCCCTAGCTGGGTGCAGCTTTCCACATTATCCTTCTCACCTGCCTGATCTAAGATCTTAGCGCATTAAAATCACTTCAGCTTTCTCTTCACAGCTGGTCCTCGCTGACACTGCTGACATGTGTCGCATTTATGGAGATGACTTCTCCACAGACCTGCCATCTCTCTCATCTCTGGATTAGAGAGTCCCACCTCTCTCTGCTATTGTTCTTCACTTTGCTGAAGGGGAAACATCTGCTGTTTCCCCACCCCTATTTGTAATTTTTTTCCCTCTACAATACCTGAGCATGTGGATATTATATTGACTGATGTCTGAACCATAAAGAAGATAAACATCTCAAACTGCCAGGAGATTTTAAAACATAAATCTTTCTGAAGTTTAATCCCACAGTTTTAGTGCAATTTGGAAACCACTTTAGAACCTCTCTCCTGTCACAAAGCTTTCCTCAACCTCTTTGCCACTGGAAATATCACTGTACCTGTACATTTCTCATATGCCATGAAGAAGTGATGACCAAGAGAATCTCTGTTTCTTATTGATTGATTTTACACGCTCAGGTATTCTTCATGTCATCTTTGACAAGTGTGCCTTCTGTAAGTGACTACTGCTTGGTGTGCTGATAGGCTTTGAGATGAAACATGACATCAGGTTGGGAAGGAGAATTAGCCAGAAATACACTTCTGTACTGGCTCTTTCTCCTTTAAATGTACGGAACCCCCTGCTTTCTGCAGTCCTACTATTAAAATTGTTTTATATAGAAAAATGCACTAATGCCAACATTTATTCTTTACTAATTTATGCATCTTCTTAACACTAAGAATATCTAATCATAGCATTAAACAGAACATTTTCTTATATTTGTTCTTGTTTAGCCTGGTTTAGTTCTTATATAGCACCTTTGCACTTTTTATGCTCTCCACTGCAGTTTGATGAGGTTACATGCAGGCAAACTGGTCACAGGAACAGGTGCTCAATGACTTAGACAGTCTTCTTCATACTACACACATTGGACCTCTACTCATCCAGCCATTCCCTGACAAGTGGTACCTGCTGCAGGTTCCCTTTCCCTGCTGAAGAGATCAGTTACTTCCATGGTTCCTGAGGTTTCTGATCTAAGGGTCCTGTCAGTTTTCAGAAAGTCTCATGGACACTAATAGCTTATATTATTTCAATTTTCTAATTGAAAAATGTACTAAACACTTCTAGTTAGTTCAACAAGTCAGCAGTGGCTGGCTGAGCATGGACATTGGTGCTACATTTACAGTGGTGTGGGATCACCTACTTACCTTAAATTCCACAGCTAATGCACATCAGATACATAACACATTGGACATTTATGATTGTGTGAAGCACACTTTTTTCACAAGACAAGAGATCTTTGTAAGGTTGGTGGCAAATAAAACCCAAGAAATGAGGAAATCTTTGCTTAAGCAAGGAGGTTTTGCCTATGGGTTGGGGACTTTGGGAATGACCATATCCTGACATGACTGGATACTGCAAGAAAAGATTATAAACATTAGTTGGACAAACCATACGAGAAAATTCTCATGGTGGGTGGTTTCCCAAGAAAATGAAAAAGATGGGACATGGTCCCATTCCTACACTCCCAGTAGAGAAATCCTTCTTTATTCTGTGTATCTTCCATTCACATAAGCATGTGTCCTGTCCTGTTACTTCCTCCTCTCTCTGTCCCTTTCCCACTTCAGCAATTTCTCCTGTTTTCTTTCAGTCACCAAATTTTGATATAGGTCAGGAACTGTGATGCTGTAACTTTTCTTTTACAAAGAGCCTTATCCCAACCTTCCCTTTCTCTTCTCTCTGCAACTCCAAACACACTTGTAGCCACTCCTCCCCTGCTTCAGAGCCTCCAAAGAAACAGATGGCTGCTGGGAAGAATGTCTTATAATGCATTTGAAAGAGCAGGCAGTCACTCTCAAAATCATACAGTGCCCTTGTGCAAAGTAGTTATGAGATGTGAGGTCTCTCCCAGCAATGGAGTGACACACAGGCTCTGCTGGGACTCATAAAATTGGACACACAGAGAGGATATAAACTGCTTAGCTGTGCACTTGGATGGTACATCTCTGCCAGAGCTGCACATGCCAGAAGGGCAATCAGGAGTGGGAAAATATTAATTGCTTCCAAGCCAGTGTTATGTAGGATTTGGGAAGAAAAGCCAGGAGGAAAACACAAACACTTCTCTTTTCATCTGTACAAATAATGGCCTCAGAAACGATTAGAGTGGGTGGGTGTAAGTGGCCCCATGGCACGGCCCTGCTGGGGTGTCTGTGCACACGAGGCAGCTGCTCCGCACAGACCGAGCAGAGCTGGAAATACTGCTCCAGCACTCACTGCAATTGGTTGTGGTAAAGATGGGATTTTAGCAGCTGCCAGGGGAAAAACACAATTTTAGGGTGGATGGCAACAACTGTTAATAATTCCTGATTTTACTCCCACTAGACAATCAAATGAGAATGAGCTTTCTGCCACTAAGTGGGTCTTCACTGGAGGCAGGGCTACTGCAGAAATTCTATGTGTTGTAAAGCTCATGGTACCTCATTATGGTTTTCTTTTATTTGTGCTCCACTTTTGTTTAGCACTGCTGAAAATGCTGGCTTTCTGCTATTACAGGAAAATCTGTCTCAAGACTGTGGTGAGTTCTGGGGACTCTCTCCTAGCACCCACCTCTCTGCACTGATTCACCAAGCAAGGTGGTGAAATTTATTCCAGAGGGACAAAATCCAAATCCTGGGCACAAAAGGAGCAGAAGACTGGGGGCTCTTTTAATGTGAAATTTTTCTGTTGAGACTTCTATAAGCAAGGATGAATTTAAAGTTGAGAGCAATGGATAAATAAATTATGGAGGCTCCCAACAGACAAGCCCTCGGTGAGTTATGAGGCATCTGCAGGGAAATAATGCCTCTTCTCATTTCTTTCCACTCAAGTCCATTTAACACACTGCTGCTAAAGCAATCTACCTTGGCAGCTATTCTGCAACCCATTAAGAGTCCTTGATCTGTTCATACCCGTAAAGAAAGAGGGGATTTTATGTTGTAGTACTGCAGGTCCTTAATACCTCTAGACCAGAAAAAACATTTAAAGAGCTGATACAAAAGGAACAAAAGGAGCAAAAATTGTAGGTGCATATTGAAAACTATTAAAATGTGTATGTACAAAATAAAAATATCCATAAAATTCTGTGCATTTTTACATAAGATGGTTAAGCTATGAAAGACCTGCACAGATGGAAAGTTGTGATAGTCCTTAATAAAAAGGAGAATGAAGTAAAATGTCACAGAATGAATGTATTAACTAACAAACCAGGTAAGTGCTAAAATGCTCATCAAGGATTTATTTGAACAAGATAAACTAACCCAGTAAAATATTTCCATGTCTTGTATGAATTAAAACAATAAAGTTAGTTATATTTATGAAATACGATTGAAATAAATAGAAAACTCAGAAATAATTATATAAAAAAAGGAGGCTCCAACCTTCAAAACCTCAGATGTAATCTGGGTATTATATACTGTATATAGAATTATATACTCACTATATAGAATAGAATCAGTTTTGTACTAAGGGAGATGTGTAACTTCCTCTTCTGGGACATTGTACAGATATATTATCATCTATCATTATGATCACTGTGGTGGTAAAATTATTAATATTTAAGATTCAGAGGTCTGTCTAAGAGTTATCTTTGCTAAAAGAACACTCCTTTTGCCTAAAAGCTATCTGTCTAAGAGTTATCTTTGCTAAAAGAACACTCCTTTTGCCTAAAAGCTAACAGTCCATCACTGTTTCCAGCTCCCCTCTTCTGAGCCAAGAGAGCACTAAGGGGTCACTCCTATAGGCTCCCCCAGTCGTCTCTCCATACTGTCCTGTTATTTACTGTTGGACAACATAGGACTGTGGCAGTGACTCAAGGAGTTATATATATATATATAACTTGCTCTATAGAACTGAGAAGTGTTTTCCTTCTTACACAATACAAAATTTTTGAAAAAGCGCCTTCCACAAAAAAAATGAAAAAAAAAAAAAAATAAACCTCAAACACTTTCATCACATGGAAATTAGACAGAGGTATTTAATTCCAGTTGGGGTTTTTGGGAGGGTTTTCTTATGAATTTTTTAATTATTTGGAAACAATTTCAGTTTGGAAGGAATTATTTGCTATAGTTAGCTTCACGAAAACCATGTACAACATGAATTAAAATAAAAAATTGAAACAACAAAGTTTAATTATTGAAATTCTTCTCCTTTTTGATGAAAAGCTGTGTTTTCATGAAACCAAAATCTTCATTTATAAATATCCACTGAGCTCAGCTCTAGTCCTACTATTTTTGGATTAGTTAAAAATTTGAAATCAACAAGAATTTGTCACCCACTTCAATGTGCTCAGAATTTCTCAGTCACTAATTAATAAATTAATTAATAAACCAAAATATTTAGGTCCTAATGAAACAAACCCACACTTCAGTTTATACTTCATTTCATTCAAAAATATAATGCTTTCATTTGCTCAAATGCATATAAAGGAGTGCAGAAACTCACCACATGGTAGGATTCAATTCTTGCTGATGGTAAGAGTCAAAGTCATCTCGTAGGATAATGCTGTCACTGTGCATTTCAGCTGCAAAGAAAACAAAACAGTATATGTAAAAAAAAAAAAAAGTGCAATCATCTCATGCTTTCTAAATGTTGCCTTACCTAGAGTTAAAGTAATAAATTGTAAAATACATTTTAGATTTCTAAAAATCTGCATTTTAGGTTATGTTACTTATGAAAGCCAGGGTTTCTTAGTTACAGGTTTTTCGCTTACTATAGATCACAGTACCACAAAAAATTAAGAAGTGCCCCATCACAAAAGTGTGATGGTTATGGAAAGAGGGAATCATCAAGTACACACTAAATCTTTTAAGAACTTTTGTTCCAAATTGTTGGTTTTTGGAATGTTTTAAAAAAATCCTTCCAAATCCAGATTTTGCAAACATGGGCACAAGAATGAATGGATGAGAAGTCCTAATGAGTTTATTGCAGCTCTCATAGTCAGGAGATTCATTTTGACAACTCATAAGCAAAAATCCATGAGTTCATTGGAATTTCTCTGCTGGTATCAGCAGACATGGCAGTAAAAGTCAACTTATCTAAGGAACATAGATTGTGATTTATGTTATGCAAATATTCCTCACCACTGTTCTGCAAACTTTGGACTCCAATATTCCACCTAGATTTACTGTCTCATTTATGCATGATGACCAGTAAACTCAAAGTCCCAAAACTTTGGCACCTGTGATTGTATTAGACAGACTCTTCTCTACAAATAGGTCCACTAAATGAATGAAATAACTGTCACCTGCCATTAAAACTGAGGAAGAATGCCAGAATCTGTCCTGGACAAACCAAATTGCAGCACAAGTGTTGGTGGGTGCAAGGCTGGAGAGCAGGAGCAGCAGTGCCTGGCTCCAGAGTCCACCTTGGAGGTGCACTGGGACAAAATCTTCCTCACAGTAATCCTGCTCTGGTGTGAGGTGCTGTCCCACACTGAAGGTTATGGGTCATAGAATCAGAGAATGGTTTGGGTTGAGAGGGACCTTGAAGATCATCTGATTCTAACATCTCTGATATGGCCAGGGACACCTCCCACTATGCCAGATTGGTCAAAATCACATCCAGCATGGCCTTCAACACTTCCAGGAATGGGTCATCCACAGCTTCTCTGGAAACCTATTGCAGTGTCTGACAACCCTCACAGTAAAGACTTTCTTCATGACATCTAATCTAAACACGCGCTCTTTCATTTTAAAGCCCTTTATTTCTCCTTGTTCTATTTCTACAAGCCCTTGAGAAAATTCCTCTCCATCTTTCTTGTATCCCCTTAAAGTACTGGAAAGTGCTCTACTGTCTCACTGAAGCCTTCCCTTCTCCAGGCAGAGCAATCCCAGCTCTTCCAGCCTGTTTCCATAGCAGGGGTGCTCCAATCCTGGTTCTCTTGCAAACAGATGCTCTAATACATAATGAGGAGCAAAAGGTCTGCAGCATGATATACTCACCCTGCAAGGATTTAAAGGCAATAAGGAGCAGTAAAAATCACAATGAAGAAACAACTGATCAGAATTAGACAAAATTCAATCCCTTTTATATGAACCTCATTTTAATTTGAATTCCTCAGACTTAGTTTCTTTTGACATCACAGATTTTTTATTATAATAAAGTCAGTGATTCTGAGTTTAAGTAGTAAGAATGACTCCTGAAAAATCACCTACCTAGGTGAGGATGTACTGGAGCTTCTGTCGGGGCTGTGGAAAACAAAGACACACAGTGCGTGAATATCTTCTGTGAACAGGGCTCAACTGCAGCATTAAAATCAACTCAGCTTCAAACAAATTGTACAGTATATACTCTCTTAAATCAGCTATCCCAGTATTTAATTGTGAAAAACATGATAGACCCCAAAAGCTGCAAAAATATAATAGGAAAACAAAAATAATTATTCTCTTAATTAAAATAAGCATCAAAATAAGTGAAGGTCAGTACTGATTTTATGGTAAGGTAAAAAGATAAATTCTAGTCTAGAATTATGAGATAGTGTTAAAAATAATTTGGATTAAGATTCAATACCTCAAGGACTGACAAAGAGAGAGGAAATTAAGCTCAATAACAGAAATAGTCTAGGAGAGGCAAGAAATGCCATACTTTGATCTTTTATACTGCACTGAGCAACATTTTACTGGGAATATTACTGGTGGAAGTAATCCAAATATTCCTAGGACAATAAGTAACAGATTACCTCTGCAAATTATGGTATCAAGCATTTACATCAAAGCATGTTTTTGTAGGCAATGCTGATCAATTCCCCAGTGGGTCTCTGCCTCCCAAGAAACACCAGAATGTTGTAAGGACACACTGCATGGGGGGCACATGGGAAATGGCACCAGTTCAATAAATAACCTTCTACCAACACTTTGCAACAGGAGTCTTGGTGCAGCATTATACAAATGGAACCAGACTGTACCTGAAAGGGGCACAGCTACATAAAAATATATGGGCAGAAACTGGCTACACAGTGTGTGAGATCCCCCGTGGCAGCTACTACACCCATAGCCTTGCTCGATCTTAAATCCAAAGCAGGCTACATCTCCTTCATGAAGGGTGCATAGAACCATTTTTTTGTCTATCAGTACCTCAGTCATGGATCTATATTTCCAGCTGTCTTTTGGACTTTGATAAAATAAAACCAGCAAAAAGGAGAATTTTGGAAGCCAGTATTTGTTTGATGATTCTGTGTTTTTTGTTGGGCACTGACCTAAATTGTAGCAGTACTCCTGATTTCTTCAGCATATTTGCAATAAAATACTGAAGTACTGCAATTTCTGTCACAACATCTGACAAATTAAAAATAGATTAAAAATAAACATAAAAATGAATGCAGCAATATGTGTAGAGCTCTCACATATAGTTATCTGAATAGAAAGTCCAATACAAATCTCAAGAATTTTCCTTTTCTCTTCCTGCTTAGTCCTTAAATACTGGATTTGCAAGGATGCATTTCTGTAATGAAATTGCAACATTTCATGGAGAAGTAGGTGATGAAGAAGACTGACCAGTCAACAAATGAGGTATCTGCAGACCAGAAAATGATGGCAAGCAATCTGTATTTACCATAGACAGAAAAATTTGATTTAACAGACTTAGCAAGTAGAGGAGTGACACGTTTCACACCATCCACTAGCCACATAAATATATACATGTATGTGTGGATATATGTATCTCTCCCCTAACTTTATGTACATCTATACATACATACGTATACACAAACACACATAGATATGTACATGCATACATATGTACATAGGCATATATAGGTATGGACATATGCACATGTAAGGGGTGTGTATGCATGTATATATACACAGAACACTGAAAACCACCACTGAAAACTTTACTGAGAGAAAATACCTTCTTAAGAGTCTGTTGTTGTTTCAGAAATCTGAAATGTTTTTTCATTTTCATGGCTAACTTGGTCCATTTTGTATACAAGAAAATCACCCAGACTGCTTTGTCTTCCCCAGCAAAAATGCCAGTAATGACTCTAGCAATGGCAAAGACTTCTCATCATGCTTGTACAAAATCTGGAGAAATACAACTCTTGCATGTTAAGCGTGGCCCTGTGTCCAGAATAGTGCTGGACTGCACTGGTGAACCCTACAGTGAAAAAGACTGCATCTGTCCTTTGCAGCCCCAGGTACTGTTTTTCTCCATGGGAATGTGTAAATTTCATAAACCTTTTAAAATTATTTACACAAAGAAATGGAATGAACTGGATTAACTGAATTATTTCCCAGACTGAGCAACACAATCTGTTCTGTATTTTTCCTGCAGGAAAAGAAGCACATTATGGCATGGGATTTGTAATACTCCTCTTCTGAGAGGCTGTTTAAAATGAAACCTCTGTCCCTGATGTTCTGAATGCCCCCTTCTCAGTAGTTCCAGAGCAGTACTGAGGGGAGATCTGCTGTGAACACAGGAGTGGCTGAGAGCCATCCTGCCAGGGCTCACCCACGAGGAGCACGGTCATGCCAGGGCACATCACGGGCAGACTCATCAGCTGCCCAAGCAAATTTCACTGGCCTTTGAAAGTAACCCAAGTGAAAGAGACCACCTTCTCCAAGGAGAGCAGTTCAGACCTCCAAATGAAAGCGAAGGACTGTGTGATCATTCACACTAGGTTGCTTGGCATGGCTCTTTGGAAGAGGCTTTCTGTGGAAAGGGCTCCAGCCAAGGATACACACAGTCATGAATGACACTTCCTGAAGTTAGTATCCAAAATTTCAGCATTCAGCAGAAAGGCACAGGTATAGCACAAACCTGGCATCTTTACATTTGCAAACTCTTTTGACCTCACCATTATTTAATAAAACTGGCTGTTCACGTGATTCAAAAACACAGACTTGGGATCTGAGATTTTTTCCTGAAGTGGATCCTCCCCCATATGCATAGTACATTGCAAAACAAAACTGCTTACAGATGGAATGAAAGGAAGGAAATTGTGCAGGTACATACTAATGCCACTGATCAATCATTTAAAAATTAGAGGTGGAACTAAGCAAACACTTCATGTTAGACAAAAAGGTTGTTGTTATAAGTACAGACTTTATGCTGGAGAAAGGTTACATTCCCTAAATCTTTACAGAATCTAAGAAGCCCAAGTACTTTTGCCTCAGGTATTCTGATTGTAATTCAAATTCCTGAGCTGAATATGACAAAAGACTGTGAAGGTACCACTTAATGAGTGATAAGCATAGACTTTATTCTCTCTATAAATAATTTCTGTATTACATTTTATATTTCCTTGCAAAACAGCAATGTGTTGATCTTCAAGGGCTGTATTTAAGGCTCACAAATAATAGAAATTCAAAACATAACACAAAACTAAATGTAGTTGCTTTAAAATATTTTCAGATCTGCCTTTCTAATCAATTTATAGAACTACTTACTTAAAAATAACATGGATTTTTTCATAAGCCATACAGTGTGGCTAAAGTCAAATGGAATTTTTTTTGTACAATATGACAAAGCTAAAAGAAATTATACAGTGTAGAGTAGCCATACAATGTAAAAATATAAATTTATAATTTAAAAGGAATTATACAATACTTCAGACTGCAAGGGAAAGACTACCTCAGTTCATATTTTAAACCATTATTCACTTTGTTAGATGTTCCTTAGGCACATGGTTGGAGGTTTTAAATTTAAAATCAGTATTTATGTGGCTCCAAAATGCATCTTAGCTTGAATGAGAATGTCATACCTTTTTAAAAAGTAAAGTAAATCAATTTATTATTTGATTTTTAACCAGCACCCTTAGTATATACAGAGCTTTACAAGAGATGAATTGTGCTGAGCAAAGAATGGAAGCAGAGCTCAACTGAGGTCACCATCTAAGAGGCCTCAGCAAATACAATATGAGAAAATGTAAGGAAATGTAGAGTGCTTGCCTTGTCTTACAAGACAATCTCTTTGGCAAGGAAAAGCAGAGAAGAAAGCATGCAATACAAAGTGCTTCAGAGAGAGAAAGGCCACAGTCAAACTGGAAGCATGAGAATCTTGAGGAAGCTAATGGGGAATTCAAAAGTCAATGGGGACATTGTGGGGCTCTCTGTCAATGGGATGAGGGAGAATGAAGGCATCTTTTGGAGCAAAAGGTTAAATTTGTCTGCAGATGAAGTAAGGCCACTGAAAGGTTAAGCCAATTTAAATAAGACCCTTTTGGTTAAACTGGAAGGGGGGGAAATACGAAAGAATTTCATATTTCGGGAATGTCATCTTCTAGAAACTGGAATGTGAAGAGGAAAGAAACAATTTTTTTGTGATCTTGTTGTCAGTGAAAAAATAAGAAACAAAATCAGTAAAAATGGTAATAGTCAACTGCTAAGTAACACCAGTCTCCATTCAGATAAAAAGAGCAAGCATAAAGCAAATTAAACACTTGTCCCAGAAACATCCATTTGTACTATTGACACCCATATTCCATAAAGCTCTAGGGTCAAGACTGTGTATAGGTATAGGTAAAAAATGCAGCATAAGAAAATATTCTTAAAACCCACTAAAAAATATACCTTCTTTTTTTTTTTTTTTTTTTTCTCAGAACCATGAAGTTTGTGTATTTTTTAATAGAAATGGGAAGTGAATTACAGTAATACAAATGTCCACATACTCCCAGACAAACACATGCTCAGAGTTCTACAGCCAGTGACCATCAGCTGTTGCTCATCAATTCATGACAAATGAGGTGTGCAGAGAGGTATTTTCTGTTCTGCAGATTATGAAGTCTAATCTCCTTGCATTAGCAGCCAGATGAGGATAAAAAAGGAAATAAATGCTTTCATTTAGACTCCCTCCAATACTTTTTCTCTACTGGTAAACGAAGTTGCAATTGAATGATAGAAGCTGAGCATCCCCTAGAGACAGTCAATGAGTTAAATATATGGTTTATTAAATATACTTTTACTGACAAGAATATAATCAGCTATTATGATCCTTATTTATCCTTAAAAGGATTTACAAGACATCTAACTTTTTTAGTTTACAGTTTTTGTTTGTTTGGGTTTTTTCCTGTTTGTGCTAGATTAACTTTTTCTATGATAATTTTTATGTCCCCTTTCTTCAATATAATTCTCATAAAATTTAAAGCTTACATCAGCTCTCAAACATCTCCCTGGCTTCCTAAAATATATATATTCTGAACACAGAGCTTTTTAAGCAATTATTTTACTTTTCTTACTATCTTTACTTTCCCTATGGCATCATTTCTTACTCCATTTACATTATACATATGGCATTGCCATCCCTTAACACTACCCTTTATCATCCTCTAATTCTCTTCAAAATACAAAAAACCACTTTCACTGCACAAATTCCATTAACTCTACTAGGATTTATTAATGTACATCTGAGGGTAGAAAGCCACAGTGAACATGATTTTTGAGATTCCTTGCTACTTTCACATCTTCATGTATATCCTTTTTACTAGACATTAGGAAGTCTGATATCACCTCTAGTGAACGTCCTTATTAAGGTGTCCCATAATAAATCTATGAAGTTGCCCTGCAGTTTTATTTTTCTTTACTTAATATGTCACATCATTCAGTGCACTATTTCAGTATAGCAACTTTTAGGGATAGAAACAGACCTCATTTATGTCAATCTACTTTGCTGTTTTGCATATATATTAATATGATATTTGCATCTACATAAATTCACTAATTCTTCCTGAAAGAATCCTTTGTTTGCATTAGTGGTGTTGATGAAAATGGAATAAATGAAGTACGGTCTACTTCAAAGAAAGCCTCTTTTCTTTGAATAGGAAAATTAATTCTAATAGTATCAGGAATGTAATAGTATGCAGTGGTTAGAGACTAATGCAATGCACATTGTGCTGAAGAAATAAGAACCAAGAGGCAGAGGAGAGCCTGGTGTTGGAAGGGGTGAGAGCAAGGGTAATGGCAATGCAGTGGTTGAATATCCAAGTCAAGGAAGCTGTGTCTGAGCTAGGAAAACAAGAGGAGAGAAGCCATGTGAGGATTAAAATGTGGGAGAAGAGCCATGAGAACAACTGAGAAGCTTGCACCTCAGTATTGCAGTCTCTGAGCACTGCTTCAGTTGTCACATGCTGTCCACTGCTCACAGACCAGCACCTCTGGGTGACCCTTGCCTAAGCCAGATCTAATGGTTGCAGAGGTACTGCTGTGACAATACATATTTTGGGGATGATAAGTCCAGGGTGTTTCTGAAGCGACTGTGTATAAAGCAAAGAGAATTGCTGGGGAAGATCATGGGAAGCACAGATTTAAAGAGTGAGAGACTGTGACAAGTTGGGGAAGCTGAAGGCCCTTTCAGGGAGCTGGTGCAGGATGTGGCTATCAGTGGCTGGATGGAAGGAGGAGGCAGCAAAGGGACTGTCACAGCCCAGCAGCCTGTGGGACATCAGCATCCTTATTCTCTGCATATAACCAATATCCAAATTCTATTTTTAACTTGTTCTGCAGAGTTCCTCTGAACTCAGGGACAGCACACAGTAACATAAGGACTTACTGTTCTAACCAACATAAGTGTTGCTAAAATGTTGGTCTGAGGTTAGTTTATGCTCCAAAATTGCAGAACTGTAAAGCAGAGAGGAGTGAAAGAATAAAAGATTCTTTTGTCAGCTCTCCCACTAAGATCTCAGTGAACAGAATGTCTGAAGAAGGATTGTCAAGTCTGTATAGATGGATTTCTACCCACTTGTCTCTGCTTACCAAGGTATTTTCTTCTAGCAGGGAGAAATCTTGTTGCTTGCCTGTATTCTCCTTGCCCATGTTGCCAGTCACTGACACTCATGTATTTCCATTCAGCTTGCTTGTGTATAGCTTTCACCATCCTGGTCACTCCAGCTCTTTGTCACTGCCATCAATATGACTGCTACTTCCCTCTCCCTTCCTTACCTGTTCTGGCTGCCCCAGACTGTCTTTGGCTGGGGCGTGCTCATTCTGTAGTTACACCTTGGAGAATTTCATCTGTTTATGAGGTTTTTTTGTCACTTTATGCTGGTTACTCTGCATATTTATTTTTCCACTCTTGACTCACATCCACCCAGCAAGCAGCCTGTGTGAGACCCTCCCCATCCTCCTCAGCACATCCCAAATAGGGATCCTGCCAACCCTTCCATTCCAGCTCCCCATCCACCAGACACTAAAACACTACACTTTCACACTCCCATTAGAGGGGCACAATTACCTCCTGTTATTTTTTCCAGGTTCTCTTCCTTCCCCACAGCAAAAATGTGTCTGGCTCAATCACTTTCCATCCAGATCACCAGAACACTCTCTTCTCATTGCCAGAACTGTGTTACATATTTCAAATTCCTCCAAAGTACAATCAACATCCTAGTCTGCTTGCTGGCACTTTTTCACCTCTCTGAATCCCTCTTATTACTTCCATTAAACTACAACAGAAGTGTAAACTTCAATATTGAAGTTGACAGTTGAAATATTTTTCCCTCATTATCACAGAGCTACTATTGATACCTTATAGGAATAACTCAATTTATGACCCTGAAATAATATTCAATTATTTTTTATTGCAAAAGCCTTATTCCAAAACTCCTGGGAAAAAAAACCCCAACCTTATAGCTCTAATGCTTCTAAGGGATGTGTTTTGTGGGATTTTTTCTTGTGTGTTAATTTGACAACATGTTTCCCATTTTAAAATCTTTATTTTAAATCATTTGACCCATGTTTCATTGTTGTTTTTCACATGGAAACATCACTGGAATTTTGCCCATACAACTGGAAATTCCTTTCTTTCCTGTACCAAAAATGATGGATACATTCTCTAATTCTCACTGTCTTTATGAAGCAGGTTCAAAGCAAAGTACTGTTTGTAGACAACAGATGACGACAGGACATTTATTTTTTTAGGTTATTCATTGAAAGGGTAAGCTGTGAAAACAATTAGATTTTTAAAGTTTGTGTAAGTCAAACACTTTGTTTAGCTATAAAAATGATCAAATGTATGTGACAGGCAAAAATTCAATGGCCTATTTTCACAAAATGGGAAGGCAGATTTTTCATGAGGACATGTGTGAACTGGATAGCAAACAAAGCTTTTGCTGCAGCCATATTACTTAAAGCTAATGCAGTGAGGGTTAAAACTCAGCTTGTGGTTCTGACAGAAGAGAAATGTTGGCTATTACAGGCTGATTTCATGTACATAATGCTACTTAAAGTTTTGTGTGTTCCACAACATCTAGCAGAGAGGAAAGGTGGGATTCCTGGATAGACAATGGGAAGTATGAAGCCAAATAAACTCAGTTTCAAGAATGTAAATAAGATCCTGATACGAGGTTTTCTACAGAATAGCTTTCATGAAGAGTAATTTTGACATGCAGGTACAATGGAAAACCACATTTGCCACATATTTTTAGAATTACGGTGACTCTTACCTCCCTGTTCACACAGCTGTTGTGCTAAGGCATCCTTGAATATAACTTGGCCCCTATGAGTAGCTGTAGCCCTGTAAACATAAAAAGGACAACAATAAATCATATAAACTTATTTATACAGGTATATCTTTATGTATATCTTTATGCATGACTAATCAAATCAGAAGTCCCATTCTGCTTTCTTTCTGTGTTCTTCTTTTTGTACTCTTCTAAATTTATAGAATAATTTGAAGTTTGTTTATACATAGCAAAACAAAACTCCTAAAACAAAATGTCTGGGTTGGTAATAAAAATCACTGGCATGTAATGAAGGACATCTTTGACATATATCTGTAGCTGTGCATGGAATTTCTATCTTTGAGGCCTCAAAAGTTTTGTCTAAAGGATAATTACTTCCCATTAGTGACCCACATCTAGAAGACCTCTAGAATGTACCACAAAACTTGTCATCCTGTTTCCTCATGATCAGGTAGAAATATAACAAAACGTGATTTGTTTTTCTCTTGCAGAGCTCTCATGCTAACAGTAATAATTTTATTTTCTTTCCAGTTGCTCATTTAATCTCTCTTTTCCAAGTGCAGTATTTCACAACATCAGTTTTATCTCATAAATTTCAAAACCTTTCTGTATTTGCAAGTGTTGTATTTGAAGTCTGATTTCTTTCAGCCAAAGTTCTCCCAATATCTGTCGAGACTCATACACAGTCTTCATACATGTTCTTTAGCCTTTCTCTAATTAATATTAACAAAATCAGTATAGATCTATGTGAAGTCCTTGAAATGGCCTCTCAGTTCAACAGTAAGATGTTGAAAGCTTCTTTATGAGTGCAGTTTCTCAGTCAGCAGTGTGCCCTCTCTAATGGATCATGCCTAGCTTGCTTATAAAATGTCAGAAAAGACCAGAAAGGAATGGTGTGGAAATGAAAGTCAAAATACATCATCTTTTTCTTGGCTACTAGGCCAGTTACGCTGAAGAGGAAGAAGAATAAAAGTAACACATCTAATACTAAATTTTTCCAATGCAGTGGATCCTCAGGGTAAAAACCCATCTTCAAACTGTCAGAGTACAAATAGGAGTAAACAAATGCTTCTCTGGGATCTACTTTGCTTTCTGTGCATGTAGGAAAGCTCTATTTACACCAATCTGTGTGTCCTGAAATGCAAAACTATGCTCACCTGATGCTCCCAAGGCTCTTAGACACTCTTTTCCTCTGCCTGAGGAAGGAGATCTGTGTTGTGTTTTCCATCTTGGACTTCCAGAAGCAGATGTAAAGCTGGAGCCTTGCCTCACCTGGCAGTGACAGTATTTTGGCCCCAGTCCCAGGATCATATTACCAGTGTGAGGTTTTGGTTGCACTCCCTACCATGTGTCCCACTGAAACTATTTTAGGATTTTCAGTACTTTCACAAAATAGAGCAGAACTTCATGCTATAGCTCCACATTATCATTTCTATATCTGCTGGCAAGACCAGTGACCATGCTAAGTACAGAGTAAAATAAAAACAAATACACTCTGCAGCACAAAAAGGCAAGAGAGCTGAGGCTTTAAGTCTCACATAAAAATATGAATGAAAGTATTTATTAAGTTCTGTTGTGATGAACTTGCATGAAACTGACTACTGCATAAATTTCTGCAATATACCACATAGGTGTATTCAGTCATGCAAGTTGGAATTGGACCAAATAATCTCCAAAATTAAATGTGCCCAGATTTCTTTAGAAGGACCAGATAAGGTGGCTTCTTCTGGCAGCTGAAATGGCAGGGCATCCTACAGCCAGCTTTGTGGCCAATGCAGCACCAACAGACACGTTTTGCACACATGTTTCAGTGTGGGAATTTCATGTATTGAGCTTCCCTGGCTCAACATACAAGAACAAGCCACACCTAAGGAGCAGAAGGTATTTTGTACAGCAACTCTATCCCCCAAGCTGTCGGTGGAAGAGAAGCCTCTTTGCAGACAGTGGGAAAGAAAACTTTTATTAGCAGTGGACCAGGATCTCAGAGATACTGCTTATGCAAGAGCCCAGGATATAATTCAGAATGTACACAACGATGGCAACCAGAGCACTCCTTTATGAGGCAGAGAAGAGCAAACTCTTGGAACACAGACCACATGCAGAGGAGAGCTTGAGTATGTGTCTGAATGCAAACAAATACCAAGTAATACCAAAAATACCAAACTCTGTACTGTTTACTGGATCTCTGCATGCGTGTGAGAAAATGGGGATTTGGGCACAGAGCCAGCAACCAGTTGAATGATCGGCATCTTTCTGTGTCTGTCATCCCTTGCTTGATAATGCAGACTAGGAGCCAATTATTGCTGTTCCATAGCAGGAGAGACCTGCACCCTGGGGACAGGAGTGCTGTGCAGGAGGGGCACTGCTTGCTGCAGTGTGTGCTCACATCAGATTTGTCTTGCCATGGGCATAAGCGCCGACAGCGCAGCTTCAGAGACTTGTTAAGGGTGTTGCTACTGCCACTTTACCAGTATTATCTGTTCCATTTTCTCTGTATTTATGCTTTATTAATGGAGCAAATGAAAATAATGCAGCACAATTATGCAGGAACTGAGCTGCTTCTAGAAAGAAGTTCAAAATATACCTTTTCTGTATTGAACTTTCTTTGTTGGTGACGTTCCTACCTGACAGGTGAGGTTCACAGAATAGGATCATGAATTTGGATTCTTTTCTTATAAAGACATGGAACATATCCAAACACATTTCAGTTCCTATATTCAAACTCCAGTCTAAAAACTACATAGTATTTGTGATAATTATTACAAAAATAATACTGGCAATGCCTGAAAGAGATCAACTAAAGAAAGAAAATTGTTCAAGTATAACTCTGGGGCTTTGGTTTTGTGGCATATATATAAATCCAGTAACTGAATGTTGTGCTTTTTTGAAAAGTTTCTATGATGTCTTAAATGTAGTTAAATATTGCTTAGAGGAAGGGCACTTACTAACTACCATTTGGTGTTGCTCCACACCAGTCTATAGTCCCACTCTGACATTGTCTGCTATTTATTCCCAGCTAAAGGACAATTGACTAATCAGATTTAATGTGCCAGTCAGCCAAAAGACAATATGCATGTTCCATATATCCCCAGAGATAATTCCAAGTAGAAATTAATCTTTCCAAAGGGATGAGAAATAAAAGAAAAATGGGAGAGAACAGGAACATCCTGACATGGTAAGTGAGAGCTTGAAAGAAAAACAACTTAGGGGTAATAAGGTTCCCCTTTATATTAACCTCACTCTTCCATTAGCCTAGATGTATTTGTGTGCTTGGGGCTATGCAAGATGGGGATGAACTGCTTAGAGAGGAATAAAGAGGTCTGAACACAAAAAGACTACATCAGGTTCCAAGGCTCACTGGCAGTTCAAGGCATTGCTCACTGGGTTTCAAGGCAGCCTCATAATTCAATTACAGCAATTTTTAGAAGAATTTTTGCTTCCTAAAACACAACTATTTGAATTGAAATCAGATGCCAATAAGGACTTCCAGGTTATCTGTCACTGGAAAATAAAACAAAACAAGACTTGCTGATTCTCTGCTTAAGCTATTTATAATGCATGTCACCTGTGAAACGGGGCTGGAAGTGCCACCCTGCTCAAGTGCCAACACACTGAAAAAAACACTTTTCTCGTGCAGTATTGCCTACTCCTCTGAACATAGCCCCAGTAATATCAATTTATCTCCTGTGTGATGGCACAAATCATTCCAGGTGATCTGAGAGGAACACACCCAGAGACACTTCCACATAATAACTTTTATTATATCCTCCCTCCCACCTGCTGCTGATTGGATGCAGCAGGCTGAGCTGTGCATCCAAGAGCAGAGTACCTGGCCTGGGCCTTCCCCTGCAGCTCTTCTGTGCTCTGGGGTTCACATGCTTGGTGCTCATTCTGTCCTTACACAGGTGTTTGGCTATCTGCACCTTTCCCTGGGACAAATTCATGTGAGAGGGGGCTTCAAAAAGGCTCAGGTGCCCTACAGTAAAATACCTCATCTCATGATGTACCAAAAAGGGTATTCTACAGGATCAGAGAAAAGGAGGTTATTCCTTACCTACACTAGCAGAGTTTAACCTTGTGCCAGTTGCTGATGGTTAGTGGCTGCTTCTACCTGTGGAAATTCAGAGTGACATCCACAACACTGGTTCCAGTAAAATCAGTGACTGTATGAAGCTGTGATTGGTCTTCCCCAACCCCACAGCGGTGCCCCCCAAAATCAGGTCTGTGATCAGACTGTGCTGCTTCCCCACCACTGTGGGGGACACAGTTGATGGGTTATGAGCCTGGGCTAGAGATGAAAATAATGCATAGCCAAGGACTGCTGTTGGCATTTTGTGTTGAAATATCTCATTGTTCACACTGGCTTCACGTGGATTGCTAACTTTGCATTTTGGAGAGAGTGTTTGGTCCCAGGAGAGCACAGGCAGGAGGCTGCATGGGACTGACACTTGTGTGCTGCCTCTGCTGTCTGGCCCTGCCAGCTCCATCTGTGGAAAGGACGTGCAGCCACACAGCCCAGAGGTGGATTGTTCCCCTCCTTAAGGAAATAAATGGGTTGATTTTTAATGCACTGTTAAATTTGCATGATCATCTCTGTAGGGTTGTCTTGTTTAACCCACTGCCTTTAAAAAATATATTCTACTCCAATACCACCTGATTAAGCGATCTCTGAATTAAATAACTTGAAAGCACGATGGGGAAGAGGCCTTCTGGAACATGGAGCTGTGTTGTGCACAACCTTTCATGGTGGGACCGTGAACTGTTTTCTTCCAGTGCCCTGCAGAGGTGGTTTATTGACCATTTACTGTGTGGCAGGAGGTGAGGTTAGGCAGGGGTGCATTTTGGATTGTGTTTCCTACCAGGGCTGGAACCTCCAGTGACAATTTCTCCAAAAGCAGTCAGACCAACATGTTAAACCTGCCTGGGAGATGGGGCTGGGGCCGGCAGGGAAAATGCACAGAGCACTCGTGGCTGCTGATCCAGAAGGCACTCGGGTGGGAGGCTTCCATCTACTGGTTAAATGCCTCCAAGTTGTTATTTCAGTTTTCACTTGACATGCAAGTTCAGTCTAATTAAAGCAACAGAAATGAGATCTGTGTGTTCTGAAATACACATTTTGACTCTGCTTTTCTCTCCCTGTCCCCAATGGTTTCCTCACTGAGATGTTATAGAGAAAGTCATCTGTCCTGACCATATTCAGCTGAAATTGTCAGGGAAATTTGGCAAGGAAGATGCAATTACTTATGTAGACATTTGTTCAGGAGACTGGAATTAGCACACTTGCTCTAAAAACCTCAATCAGAGGTGAAAATTCTTCAGGGGGAAAGGACTTATATGGCCAGCAAAGCCAGGGTGTGCGCTAAGAGCAAAGAAAAATAATTTCTTTTGGGGCAACTGTCCTCAGCTGAAGTTTGTGGTTGACATGAATAAATTATGCTCATAACTTACTTCATGGATGAGCCCTCAGATAGGGTAAATGCAAGGGGAACAAGTGCCATCTGGCTTTGTCTTTTGTCTCTGAATTTATCTCGGGACTGCAAATGTGGGGAAAAATACCCAACCTAAAGGTTGTTTATAAACTGATTTAATAAACAAACAAATAAATTACATTAAAACAAACATTCTCAAATAGAAAATAAATGAGAAGGGCCTACAGAAATTTTGTTCCAGTACCTGAAGGGAAAGATGTAGAGAGACTTTTTACAAGAGCATGTGGTGACAGGACAAGGGGGAATGATTTCGGACTGAAAGAGGGCAGGCTTAAAATAGATATTAGGAAAAAAATCTTTACTGTGAGAGTGGTGAGGCACTGGAACAGGCAGGCCACTCCATGATTCTGTTCTAGATTCTATAATTATAGTCCATATTATAGAGGATAGATCTAAGACTACAACACTGCAAACAGAGGGGTGCACAGGCGCTTCCAGCCCCTACACATTATTATTTATAAGAATCCTTTTTTTTGTCGTCCTAAAGAAAAAACTAAGTTTTGTTTGGTTGCAAGGTGCATGTACAGAATCTGAATACAACATAACAAACTATATACCTTATAAAAGAGGTAAAAAGTAAGACTTACCATTTTAAACTCTATATAAACACTTCCATTTTTTCTCTTCTGTCTCAGAGAATAAAAAGATGTGTTTTTCTTTTAATTCTGTCTAGTTTTATATGACTGGAATGATTAGAGCTTCTTGCTAACAAAAGCAGATTAGGACAATACTTTCTTCTCAGCTACAGGAAATCCAGCATTTTCATTAGTATTTTGCATTGTGTGATTATAAAGGAAACCAAATTCTATTTTTTCTATGCTTGAAACAAAGGGTTATTGCAGTGGCATCTGCCAAGCAGAGAGCTCATATAAATAATAGAACAACCACCCATTGTCTCCCTACTGATGTGGTGCCAACAGCTAGATCCCTGTTTTCCACCTTCCTCAGTCTTTGGGAGAAGACTGTTCTTGTTTTAGGCTTTGCAATCTATTGTACTTTATTATTCATTGGAACATTGACTGGATGAATTTTAGGTTGTTAATGCATTGAATATTCATACCTATTTGAAATCTATATTTAACCATAAGCTAATGAATATATTACATTTTTTTTAATAAAAATTTTGCTTATGTAGTCTTTTAAAGTTTATATTCAATGAAGATATTATTCAATCACCTAAATTATCCTTCAAGAACAGCAAAACCTTTGTCTTTTCTGGCATGAAAAGTAGAAATGTTGCAGTTAGTGCAGATTTTAAAATTCTTGAAATCTCTAAATGATCACAAAGATATTAAATAAATGGGCTTGTATGTTATGTCAATGTATGCTTCTACAATGACCCTTTTCTTAACAAAATGTACTAATTAAGTTTGGCAGTGCTGGTCAACTGGGGGAAGCTCATCTGCAGAGATGGTCTGGGCTGGAGCACCTACTCTGTGAGGAGAAGCTGAGGGAGCAGGGCTCATTCAGCCTGCAGAAGAGATGATTTTGGGGGGACATGGCAGCAGCCACCAAGGGAAATTGTGCGGTTCCTCTCCATCATGGCTGTATTATAAAACCAGTCTGGGTAAAAGTCCTGAGTAACCTTTGAGCAGGATTTTGGACTAAAGACCTCCCGAGATCCCTCCCAGTCTGCATTTAACTGCAGAACCATTATTCCAAGGTTTTGAATATCTGGTAAAAGCAAAGAAATGAAAGCAAGGTTTCCATCTAATCAGATTAATCATCGCTTGAGAACTGGTTTTCTCAGAACAAAAGAATTAACCAGTTCATTGTGTTCAACACTGCAAAAATACCTGTGATATTGATTCGCCCTAATAATGAGTTTAGGGCTGGGTATTTCAGAGTATCCACCCAGAAAACCAGGAGTTTAAAGGTAGCTGATGCTCTGGGGTTTTCTGATGTGATACATTTTTAAACAAAAGCTCATAATAAATAACATAAATAACTCAGCTAACAGAGTGAAAACTTAAAAACATTTAAAATTGAAAAATCTGAAACAGCATGTGAGATGCTGGTATGAAAACAATATTAGTTTTAAAAGATCCAAAATAATGGGAAAAAGATGATTTTAATGCCATCTTTTCAGTTCACTTCTCTCATGCCATCTGTACTCACTATCCATTTCCTAGTTAAGGTTTCTCCAGTCTGCTCTATCCTGATTTAGCTGCCCACTGCTCCCAAAGGACATTGCCACTAGCTGTGGACGAGCTGGACCACATAAAAATCTGGAACCTTATTCCCTGTATTTGCTTTACAGCCCCACCAAAGAAATCTTGAACAGCAAAAGTAATTCCCTTTCTTAAAGACATCTAATTTCAATATTAATTACAGATACATAAGTGGTGTGTCCACAATGTGCAAGTCAGCTTGCAAGGGAAGGAAAAAACCTGTCTCTTTAGTCTAATGCTAGAAAATAATACATCAAAAATCAAAATTTCCACAGACTTCACCCCACAGCACATGGGGCAGATTTCCCTTCCTAAAGCTGCACCAAACTCTGAAATATTACACTCCTTGTCTAATGTTTCTTTGAACTCTTCTCACCAACCTAAATGTCTTTAGAGGACAGAAAATAAAAGAAACATGGTACTCTTTCACAGACTGATCAAAATCAAACTAAGAGACAACCTGATACACAGGTTAGTGAAGAATTGTTATTCTTGCTGTGAATATGGTGAACCTCTGGAAAAAATTGCAGGGTCACTAATCATACAAAGGACAGTTATTTCTCCTGCATGGTTTTTAATTTTCATCCAGATTTATGGCTTTGAATAAAGCACATATCCCTGAAGACCATACTTGCTTACAAATAGAAAGAGGCAGGTGAAATATTGCCCTAGGAGAATAATTAATTCCATCAGACACTCTAAAAAAAAAGAAAAATCTGTGAAGTATCACAGAAGTCCAGACAAAAGAAGCAGGTGGAATGGCCCCATGTACACAGCACAAACTGGTGTGGAGCCCTGGCAGGAGCTGGTTGTGCTAGAGAAGGGTAGGAGGTCATTTGGGGACCTTAGAGGTATTGAAGGCAAGACTGAGGTGTTGTGGGAGGGCCCCTGGAAGTACTGTGGTGTGAGTGCTATTGGGATTTACTGTCCAAAGCTGTAGGAAATTTGGATTCCTGGATCCTGCTGCTCACGGTATAGTTTGGTCTTTCTTTAACACAGACTTTTTTCGGAGATGCCCATTAGAGTGCTGTCTTAGGGTTGGTGGGATGCCTAAATCCCATCCAGCCTTTCCCACCTCAACCAGAGGGGTCAAATTTAAAAGAGAAAAATCTGTTCTCTGTGTCCTTCCACAGCAAGTCCTGTGTTCCAGCCCTGCTTTCCAAGCCAGCAACTTTCAGCAGCTCCTAGGGCCGAGCAAAGCCTGACTCCCCTTGCAGGGTGCTCAGCATCCCTCGGTGCTGGCTTCCAGCTGTGCTGTGTGTGGCTCTGTGAGCCACAGCTGGGGTCAGGACCCACCCTCTGCCACTGCTGCCAGCTCCAGAATGGATGAATTCAGCTGCTTATGAGTTAAGGGCAGTTTTATTTTCCTCCATCCAGGAAACCATGGCCTGCCCAGTGACTCACTGTCACACCCCAGAGAGGATCATAAGAAAATCCAGTATGGAAGGGACCTCGGGAGGTCTCCAGACCAACCCTAAAACTCCAGACCCCTAAAAGCAGGGTCACCTACACTAACAAAACACAAACAGCTCTGCTATACCTTCTACCACTTTGCCTAACAGCACATCAAGGCTCACAGTTCTGGTATTTGTGAATGCTTTTGCATAATAAAATAATAATAGGATTATTAAAATGATGTGAAACAAAATCTGAACTTCACCTTGAATTGGTCTGTCACTTGACACAGGCATAAATATGCTGAATTTACAACTCATTGGGACAGCAGCCTCCCATATAATATACTGCTCCAACAATAATGAGTTTGAGTCCATGTTTCTCACTAGGAAACAATCAGATTTGTCTTACTCAGAAACAAATTACCTGCTAAGCTACATTGCTATAATATCTCCTCTAGATACAGTGTGGATAATAATTCTTTAAACCCATTATTAAAAAAGACATCAAAGCCTAAAACCTTTCTCTTAGAGTAAATCAATAATGAAGAGATTTACAACCCCAGCCTCGAAAGAAACCAGAGTAACAGAGAATCCAAACAACAATGTAAGTACTTCCAGGATAGATGGTTGCTCTTGCTTTTTTAATACTAATTATTCCTGAGCACAGATTTGTTTTCAGAAGTCTCTGGCAGAATGAGCACAACACTAGAATGAATCTTTTTAGGAAAATATCCTGTTGATGCTCTGAGATTCTTTAGCACCAGCACTGGATTCCTTATGTCCCTGGTGGACAAAAAAAAGGTGAAACACAACCAGACTTCAGCTCTTCATTTATTTGCTAATGACAGATTCCTATCAAAATGAATACATTGGGAATTCAATTCAGTAAAGTTGCCAGGAAGGTGAACTTTTCAAATACACACAAATAATTATTGCTTTTTTAACATGAAATATTGCTTGGGAGCTCAAATTCCCCTGTCTGGAATCCCAAATTCTAAGTACTACAGATGAAGGCATTCATTGGAGACTTGCACATCTGCTGCTGTACACAACAGAGTGGTGCTGGAAATTAGAGAAATTCATCTGTAATTTGTGTAGCTAAGAAGTTTATGGTTGATTAATAAAACATCAAACTCAAGCTAACACTTAACGATAAAAGAGGATCTCTTCTCATAACTGATATTCTAATGGGGTTTTCAGAGTGATACAATTTTTAAGATTTTGTGAAAATACTGCATCAAGTAAACAAAAACAAAAAAAAATATGGGTTTGTTCTTGCAAATCTCTCCTCTTCAGCTGAGGAACTTTATGTAGTAAGTCCACTGTTGCATTTAGTCCAGTTCCCTCTGCCCTTCTGGAAGAGACACTTCTCATGAGGTGCCTGGGATAAATTCACCATTGTCAGGGTAAATTGAACAGGTTTTCTACAACCTTGGTTTCCTGAGCACTCTCTTTGTAAAAAATATCCAAAGTATTGGCTCCAGACAGAGCCCCCAGGAATGGGAAGCAGTGACATCCCATATGTGACATAAATCTTCCCGTCGCAATCTAGGTAAAACTGACCGGACTAAGGATGGATTCATAACAGGTATTAGATTTCCTGAAAAGTTACATAATGGTACTGCAAGTTCTATTAGCAATTTCCCATTTTGAATGATCATCAGGCATCTGCTGATATCTGGAGGAAAAAAAAATCCCATGTCTGCACAGAGAATGACTGGAATCTTGAAAAACTACAATGGAAAAGCAATATAACATAAGCTAGAAGGTACCTTGTTGCTATGAACGGAATGGATGTGGCAATGAGTCAAAAGAATTGAAGCAAGACCCATCAGAGGGATGGAACAAATAGCAATAAGCTGTTAGCTGGTAAAGGTGTGTGGATGACAAAGATACAATTATAAATTTAGAAGAAAATAAGGCATATCTGAAAAACAGCATCTAAAACAATGCTGTAAAAATAGCAGCACTAACTGTGCTGTACCACTTGTTTGGCACATGGTAAGAAAACAGGCAGACTTTATCCACTGGCAAAGATAACTCTATGTTATTCCTGTATGAAGACTGTTAAAAACAGTATATTGCAAACAAGAAATAAAATGTTTTAAAATACAGCTGGTGATGTGTGGCTTTTAGCTTCCAGGTGCATCCATTTCTGAGGATCCCTCAATCAAACAGCTCACAGTAATTTTGGATTCCTTGCATGATATAACTGCCCTTTCAAAAAAAAAAATATATACTTTTTAAATTTTTAATTTTATTAACCTGAGGTCAAGCCCTTGCATTTAAACTAAAGAATTTGGTTTATGTATTAATAATACTCAGTGGAGACACTTTAACCTCTTAGCTTAAGAATTTCAAATGGTCTATTTCTTTCTATCTCTCAATATGTATTCTACTTGACCATTGTTCTGGCTGTATTGTTGATTTCATAAAGAGATACAGAAAACATTATAAATATTTTAGATACTTTTAGTAAACCAGAACACGAGTCATTTCTGAGATTCCATTCACAAATCTTTTGATCTGTGCTTACCACAAAAATTGACATGTTGTCTGCTTGCAGCTGTCAATAACATTGTGGAAAATTGTTTTCAATACTTCTCATGCTGATACTTGGTCTTTTGAGGCTTTTACAATAGGAACATGGTAAAGAACTTTGGCCTACTGGTTTTAGGAAGCATGAAAATGAAACTGCTTTTTTTCCCCAGGCTATTTCATATGCTTCATTATGCACAACAAAATACATTAAACTTCAGAAGATCTTTGCTTTTCAAATGCTAAGATTTGTCTGGTTGAATGGGATTTTAAATGAACCACACCTAGACTTTTAAATAATCTCTTCAAAATACTACACATGGTTTGAAAAAACATTTATACCAATTAACACTTCTGAAACTTGTACCAAAATAAATGAGAAAATGCCATTTTAATTTTAATTTTTGGGAACATACTTTAAAAAGATCCTGTTTGAAGCCTTGCATTCCTGAACTCAGGAATCCGTGTCTGCATTCCTGGTGCCAGGTTTGCTGAATGATGCTGCTTCATGACCTCATGACAAGTATGGGTTTATGTGGTCCTGGTTTAACCTTGTGTATTTTCCTGTGCCTGTTCATGCAGAAGGAATGTGTACACTTCCACACCTGAAGTAAGGAGAAATGATTTCTAAGCCACAGAAAGCTCATCACTTGCTCATCACACTGGTACCATCTTTCTCTTGGTCTCCCAACTCCATCCCCTCCTGGTTGAAGAGGAGTTTACTAAAATGTGCTCAGCTGGACCTTCTTCCCAAGCCTGAGCTTCCTCAAATTCTTCTCCATTTGTATATAATAATCCTTCCCAATATGGTCCTCTATATTTAGAATTCTTCTCCATTTGTATATAATAATCCTTCCCAATATGGTCCTCTATATTTAGACATCCAAGATAATATTATTAAAGACAGCTAAGTTGTTTTCAGCTTTCAATGGAAGGCACCTAAATGTTCTGAAATAATTAATGCAGGGAGAAAGAGGGATGGACAAAGCAGCATTTTCACTCCAAAAATACATCCTATGCTACATTAAGTTGAATTTCCCTGCATGTTTTGTCATTCTGTTTTTAACTGACATGGGCACCTTTTAATGCTGGTGACAGAAAATTTTAATATCAGGTGACTGGGAACTGGACAGTTGCCCAGGAAATGGATCTGTACTGTGTCACCCTGTACAGCAGTTACTCATTTTAGAACAGCACCCTCTGAACCAAAGGACACCCAACACAATGAAGAAAAATTACCCCAGTCACTGTTATTTCAGAAGTACTTGTAAATGAAATGAGCTTGCAGTTAATTCTTGCACCATTAACCTCTGATCCTAAACGAGCTCTGAGGTCTTGAGCACATTAATGACATTAAGTAAGTACATGACAGCTCTGTGCTGAGCACCCTTTTGCCCAGCCTAAGGATGCCATAACTAACAAGATATCCATTTTCTTTGCAAAACTGAGCAGAAGGTGTTCCAAACTACGCTGCAGTTTGGGCATGGCTGCCAGAAGAGGTGAGAGAGATGCCCCATGTGCTGGAGGGAAGACCTGGAAATCCCTGGGCCACAACCTCCTGAGACCAAGGGATCCCTCAGAGCCCACACACCTTCCCAAAACTCACCTTAACATCACCCAGCTCAACAATGGGAGGGAAGGCTGCTCAAGGTCAGGTGGTAGGATGAAGCATTTTTGGAAGATTTGGGTAAAATACTAATGACAATTTCTAATTTTTACATATAGATGCCTTTTGTTGTAGAACATATCTAAGTTTTGTTTACAAACTGAGTAGAATTATTCATTACAAGTGTCCTATTCAACTAATTTTTAAGTGAAAATTTAAAAAAAAAAACCCCAACATTCTCTTCCAGCTTTGTAAAAAAAACTTCATCATATATTTCAATTGATGTTTTTCTCTTGTTAGAATGTTAGAAATGTTAGAAAATATTAATGAAAGGGCACACAGGATATGGCATGGAAGCTGGGACAAAAAGGACCTGAAGTCTGATTTCTCTGCTTCTCCAGAGATATGTTATTTGTTTTACTGTCTTTTGTTTCCACTGAGAGCAAATGTTTAAAATACTGAACAAAAAGAATTCTTTCATTTTCATAAAGCATTTTTTCTAGTTTTGATTTATGTGTAAACATTAGTATTCTCCCATGAATGTAATTCCTTCCAGCCATTTGAAATACATGATGACTATTTTGTTAACTCCAAGAAGTGTCACAGAGAACATGTCCTGCTTCTTGCAGTGTTGAGAAAACTTCTAGCAAATGACAGTCCTAGTTCCTGCATAAGTAACACTCCCAATAAACTGCATCCTAAGCACAGAGATTTAAATCTTGCTTCAAAATGAATGATACTGTCAAGAGTTCATATGCACTTGGATTAATAGGGAGGTGAAAGTGCATTTTCAAGTCAGTGCCAATCCTAAATTTAGGCTTTGTAAGAGTATTTTTTACAAAAGCCAAAGGAAGAAGAAATACTTATATAAAATTTATAAAAAAAAGTAAACAGACACTAGTTAATTATTTAGACAGGTTTTTCAATGCTCTGGATTTTAATGTAGTAATTCAAGAGAAATTTAAAGAGTTAAGAAAAGAAAGACTAAAATAAAAGTTTATTTATATTTCTGCTTAGAAGTAAAAATAACAGACATACTACAAAATATTGGATTTTTAAAGTGTAATTTATATAGTTAACAATTGTATTTATTGCAGAGAATAGGCAAGACTTGTCTTTAAATTTATAGATTCCCTTAAGAATAGTTTTAAGTATATTCATGTAAATATATTCCTTTTTGGCTTGTGGTAAAAATAATGATAGCATTTGCACCCAAATATATAAAACCAGAAATGTTATTCACTTGACAAACTGCACTGTATTGCTATCTATTATTCTTGCAGAGAACATAAGGGCATATAGAGAGGGTCTGAAATGCAATCAGAAGAGGTATTGTAAAGCATATTTTTGACACCATCTAGCCCAGCCTACACTTAAATGAGAGATTGGTGCTTCTTATGAATTAAACATAATTCTTGATTTATGTTCTGTTACCCTTGTATCAAAACCCATAGTTCCAGAGCAATGTCACTGTGAATTCATTTAATGATATTGATGATACACCTAACACAGAGAATACAAAGTAACAAGCAGTGCAGAGTATGGCTTTATAAATCACTCCTACAGAGCATTAGGCAATAAATAACAAGCCATTAATTCACTCTAAATTATGCTAAAACATGAAAACTACTTGTGCAGCAAATTATAAATACCTACCATTCCTGGTAAAAATGTGAAACTTCTGATCAAGAAACTTTATCAAATCAGGATATACCTATCAGACTTCAAATTAAGTGGGTTTGGATTAGGCCTCCTTTCTTTAAAACAAGACACAGACTGCAAAAACAGTACAGCAGTTAAGTCATCCTCAGAACCCAGAGTCTCAAACTGCTTCCAGCACCTGCATTTCATCTGTGTGATTCTCAAGGTCCTGACTGCACAGGCAGCTCTCCCAGAAACAAATATTAGTGCTGCTGCAGCTCCTCAGCTGGATATGAAGCCCCAGGTCCTGAGTCTTGCACCAAGTTATCAGCACCATATCCCAAGGGAAGCTCTCGTGTCCTTGTGTACACCAACACTCACACTACCCACACAACACCATCCTGTGCATGGCACTCAAAAAAGCATAACCTGGTCTAACTGAGATTAGGAAACATTTTCCTTGAGAAAATTGAAATTGGAGGGCAATGAATGATTAATTTGCACATAATCTGATGCTGAAGATTGTTTAGAGCTGTTATGGTTGAGAGTCTTTGGCAGAAAAAACCAGATATTGTTTCTTATGGTCTACTTTGTAGTATTTGAGGAAATTATATTTCAAGTGTTGGCTTTTCTGCAATTACTCAGCATGAGTTGAGTATCTTTTTGTCTGTGCCTAAGAAAAAGTTTTTGAATCCTTTAGAGACCCAAATTTGTGCAGTCAACAATTCATGAGGTATCAACTGTAAGCTGAATGATCACCCTCTTGTCAGGAGCAATGTCATAAATGTAACAACCATAGGAAAAAATAGTTTGATTCCATGAGAATCATCTCTCTCCCTCCTTGTTGGATCTGCTAAGGGCTACAGGGACATGATGAGAGAAAAGTAATTGTGCTAAAAAGAGTAAGACTGTAAACCTAAGAAATCTGGTTAATAAACCATGCACTGACCATGCTGACTGAAGCCCAAATCTTTCCGTATAATGAAAAATTAGATACTAGCCTGGCTAGTCAAGAAACAGGGAAAAAAGCAGTCTGACAATTTGTATACTGCTGAACTTAGGGTGGCTGTTTTATTCCTCCATTAATCTATTAATAAAAAGGGAAAATTCTCCTATGAAAAATGACATTGAGAAAGCTGAAGGCTGAGGCTGAGTGCAGGAGATGGACACTGTCCTCATTTCATATAAATGAAGATAAAACCTTTTCATGATCACTTTTTACCTTAGTTACCCAACAGGGCTTAAGTGAAGAAATAAAATTGCCAGAATTATTACCATGTCAAGCCTTGATTTGGGCTTCTCCAAACTGTTTTGGCTCCTCTATCTCTGCTCCTCTCCCCATTAAACTGTAATCTCCAGTACTGAGTCACCTCCTAACCTGACATTTTGATAGTGGAAATTTGAGGATTGCCATGGGCACAGACATGCTACTAAAATGAAACAAAACAGCTCTGTATGAATAACCAAGTTGTCTCTCAAAGGTTTTTACTTTTTTCAAATTTCTGTAGTCGAAGCGTTGACTTTCAGCACAGAGCAGACCTGGCTTAACCTGTACCCCTAAGAGCTTTGCTGTCTCACCAAAAGCTCGCTGCTCTTTTCTATTTCCCAGACTGTATTTTTGTGTCCCCACCCATTTCTGTATTTCCCAAAATAATCTTAACAATATGCCAATGAGAAACACAGTAAACAGCTCTTTCTAACTATCTCATTTGGAATTATATCTCCCATTTTAACTTTTCTTTTGAAAAGAAACCACTTAGTCTTATATTGTTTTAAAGACATTTTTAGAATAAAAATGTAATTATACTCTGCATATATGAACCTCAATGCTAAAATTTGGCTTCATCTATCCATAACTGTGCATCAGTTGCTGGGAGACCAAAGATTATGCTACTTACTGTCTTTCTTTTGCTTTGTATTTCAGCAGCTTCCAATATCCCTTTGTATACTAACAGCTGCACAGTACTTTTGCTCTTTAATTTGTTTCAGTGATTGGGTGAGCAGATTGAGGTCAGTATAATGCCCTCGAAATTCCTAGTGGCAAACCACTTGTGTTACGGACATTAAATCTGAGATGCCCATAGCCCAGACTTTTCTACATGAAAAGATACTGTCTCTGACCCAGTTATCCAGCTTTGGCCCATGTTACTCTGTTAAAAATGTCCCAAAGAAACACATTGGCAGAAACCTAGATATTGCAAACATTAGACACAGGCAAAGCATCAGGATACCAGTCTGTAGAGACCAGCTCAACTGTAAAATTCATCAAAACATAGTTCTAAAGTATAAATACAGACATTCTATATGGACAATGACAGCCCTTGCCATTACTGGTCTTCTAGCTACCATCTCCATTATATTTCCTAATTCTCACAAATCCTGAAATTAAGTACTGCCATCAGTAAAAGTTACACTTCTCATGTTTTGCCTTAGCAATACTAAGTAACTGATAACAACAGCAATAACTCTGTAGCTGAAGACAGCTATTCTTAATTTGATGTTGTTTTGCTGGAATTACTGCTGATTTAACTTTGCCCATGCAGATTCTCTGAATCTATAACTCCACATCCATGCAGCAGGCAATCAGCTTTCAGGGGTGCATTGTCTGGGGGTGCTGCCCAGCCCTGGCTGGAAGTGCTCTGGTCTCTGGCAAGTGCTCAGTGACAGTGAATCTGCAGGAATGCACAGACATGAAAGATATTACATTGCTATTTGTTATGCTAATTTTGTTAAGGGCCTGTCGGAATTTCATTATAAACCATATTTTCAAGGACCTCATAAATCAACCATGAAATGTATTCTGTGCTCACACTTTCACAGACTAAGACCCAATGACTTGATTTTGCCAATTTAAAGAAAAGGAAAAAAAAAAAAAGAAAGAAAGAAAAAATAGGAAAAAAACGGGTTTCGTAAAATTCTATTTTACGAAATTTTTGAAACATAAATTGAAAGTTTAAAGGTATTATTAAAGCACTGCTGAACAGAACACTGCAAAGCTTCCAGCACTTGTGAACACTGAGCTTCACTTACTCTATAATATTTTTACTGTCTGAAAATCTAATTAAACTCATGAAAACTTAATAAACTTGGCTAATATCCCTGTTTTGGCTGAGGTTTGTATCCCTCCCTTTCTCTGTGTCGCTAGGTGTTCAGTGCTGCTGAACCTTGCAGCCTCACACAATGAGCTGCACACAGCTGGGAGCCCCAGGATGTGCCACAGCCTCTGCAGACCCAGGGCACGTTCAGCCAGGACAGGCTCTGGGGTCAGAGGGACCATTGACTGCTCCTCCGTGCTGCCTTTGGCACTCCCTGCTAGCTCCAGCTGCGAATTCGCATTCCAAGTCACATTCTGCAACAGAAAATCCCTGCTGCCAAAAGTGAAACAAAAACTCAGCCTTGAAATCCAGCTTGACTACCTGTGAGATAGATCAGCATCAACAGCAGCGAGTTGCTGATGCAAATTAATTACTGTTACCAAATTAAACTATTTCAACTAAACTGCCTTTACTGACCACTAATAATAGCCATCCAATAATCATCTACATCACACTGCATGACATCAGACAGCCTCAGAAGTACTTTCTTATAATTTCTTTAATTTATTTCTTCTCCTACTCCACAGGGTTAGTAGCCAAAAGTACTTCAGAGCTCTGAATATAGTCACAACCAGGAAACCTAGCTACTAGTTAGATCCCTGGTGGGATACAAATCAACAACGGAAATATCCTTACAAACACAAGTAAACATTCCTGACATATCCTAAACACTAGCAAGAGTTAAGATCTATTTTATTTTTATTTCATTCAGCAAACACATACTAAAAAATTTTAACTGCAGGTTGTCCTCCTGTGAGGTGCTTTGTTTTTGTATAACAGCAAAGCATTAAAAGATCAATCCTTAAAAGCTTAACAACAAAAAAGGCCAAGTGCAATCTACATACACTGAAACTAATTACTTTTATGACAATCTACTTATCCACCACATCAGTCTGGCAACCTAATTCATGAATTCCCAGAGTCTTAGTGTCTACAGGTTGTGCCATATGGCAGTGCAAAGTTAGATTTAAATGTGATTTCAGTATCACAATGGTTATGTCATTAAATGCACAAACAAGTATACTAATACATGAGGAATTAAATAATTTTTAGAAATTTAACATTGAATAATTTGCACTTTTCTGAAGTGTGACTCATGGAGACCATAGTGCTCTGCCAGGATTATGAATTTTTTCCCTATTGATGGGTATGTTGCTGCCACAGGAGAGCTAAGAACAAACCTCTTAAGAAGGAGGATGACATGGATGTTCTGTGCAATACTGGAGAGGGGTTGAAGGAATAACAAAAAAAAGATGAACTGTTATGTTAGGGAAAATGCCAACAAGGAGAAATATTTGTGAGAACACACGTCATATTCCCTAATAAAAGACAATGAAATCCTTGCAGAGGCTAGGTGAAATGTGATGCATCCTTGATGTACTTCAGAACAAGGACAGTGTCATCATGGATTCCAGATCTGCTTGCTCTCCCCCCATGAGAAGTAAAGCTGACAGTCCTCACCCATCAGCAGGGACAATGGCTCACAGTGATAAAATAGTGGTTTCCAGTCAAGGGACACCTCATGTGGCTTTGAAAGAGGGAGGAGGATTGGAGCACCATGTCCTCTCCTTTCATGCAATGCAAGATGCAGATGTCTTCTGGTGGAAGAGTCAGGAGCCAGCACAGTGCAGTTATTTCCTCCAGTCCAGATGGGCAGAGATGTCCCAGCAGTTACAGTCACAGCCAGGTTAACCAGGAGAGAGATGTGAGCTACAGACAGCAGCTGACAATGCAAGGAGCAGCTCAGACAGAGAGCTGCCTTTTCCAACCCTTTACTCACCTGACTCTGGGACTCCTGATGAACAATCATTAAGAAGTTCCCTTGGAAGTTAAAAGCTCCACAGAATAAGAGAGCCGGTGCTCAAAGCCACTGGGAAACACACCATTCTTAAGAAATTATCTTTCATCCTGTTAAGTAACAGCAGAGCTCCAGCCTTTTGGAACATTTTTTTAAACAAATAAGACAAAAATTTGCACATAAATAATTAGAATGATGACCTAATTGCCCATACATATTTAAAACACAAAGTTCTGGCTAAGAACACTGGTGACTCACAAAACAGTGCCAGCTCCAAGAGCAAAGGAGCAGTAGCTCCAAAGCTGGACACTTCACCCGAAGGAAAGGTCAGCTCTCCCTGGCAAGCAGGAAAATATCTGAACAGATTTCATGGCTTCTGGCAAGGTAAAGAGTCACAGCTGAAATGTCTGCCCTTGCAGAAATCACAGTTGAAATTTTACATGACTTTCAGCATGATTCAAGTGCCGCAAGGGGATCTGGTGATATGTAGGGCACAAAAGCCTGGGAGAGCAGCCGAGAAAGCCCAGCTCTAGATGCACATGGATGCCTCACCAGAAGTTTCCCAGGCACAGGGATTCAGACACATGTAGTTTTTAGCTGATGAAGGAAGAGGGTCTCTCCCAAAACCTCAGAAGGGCCACCAGTAACTGTCTGGCCATGCTCCCACATGTCTGTGTGTCCTGAATCCAGGACTAAGAAAAGTGGCCTCAGTCACTTCACTAAGCCATGTATATTCTATCTTATCAGTAATAAATTAAAAGGCAAAGCTTTGAGCCTGGAAACAGCTGAGATTGACTCAGTGCCCAACTCGGTCCAAGGCTGGGCCAAGGATATCCCCTCACAGAACAGGGCTTTTCCATTTACGTACAAGTTAAACTTTTCATTAAACCCTGGCACTGCATAACTTCTGACAGCCAGAGGAAGGAGTCAGAAAAAAAACCCAAACAACAATGAAATGCCTAGAAGATAGAAAAGGGATCTAATATTTAATCCTTAATCCTTTCATGAGGCCAGAGGCCATGTGTCTCTGTGTCCTACCACGTCATACACAGCCGAGAGCTGAGCTCCCTCTCCTCCTAACCCAGAAGGGCTCCAGGCAAAGCCACCTACAATATTTCAGCTTTCTCCATCCACTTAAAGTTTACATTGTGAGATTTAATGAGCACACCCACAGCCCAGCAGAACAGGTACCACCACTTCCAACCCCAAATTCAACCCTGCAGATGCAGGTCAGGTATCTCTGAGCCACAGTCACCAGCACATCATGCTGTGGCTGGGTTTATAAAGAGCCTACACAGCAGCAGAGACCAAGTTTGGAGCAAGCATTTCCCAGGCATCTGAAATGTGTTGGAAAACATGAAGAAGAGACACATGTGATCACCACTACCTGACAAGCTCCTCCTAGGGCTGGATGCTGCAGAAGTTTTCATTTTGCTTTCATTTGTTTGCATTTGCTATGCTATGAAATCTTCCTGCTACCTTCCCCCAGACCAGAGAAGTAGTGACCATTTAACATTCTTTTCAGACTTGGTTGTTCTTCACTGAAGATATAGTTAATATAAAATTAGAAAGATGAAAAATCACTAATGTTAGTTGCTATTATTTATAAAGGATGAACATTGCTTTTGCTCCTATGTTTTATGAGAATAAACCTTTCTAATTGTACAGAATCAAAGAGGAGGATATGGTCCTCTGTTTTAAATATACTTCTTATATAGTTTTTGTTCATTTGTTGTTGTTGTTGTTGTTGCTTTGTTTTTAAAATTCAGTATCTTTTAGAGATGTCATTTTCCTTTTTAATTTTGGCAATTTTCCAAATTCTAAGGAACTTTCCCAGTACTTCACATGCTGTCACAGCATCTTCAATCCATCTTTACAGCTCTTCCATCATATTTTGTGTAAAGAAAAACTTTTAGCTCATCATTGCAGCAGCTGCTAATGAAGATCTCTAGGCTTTCTTCTAATTGATGAAGAGAGAATGACAAATATTTTAAGTATCCATTAAACTGTGCTAAATCAATGGTGATTTACCCAGAATTTCTATAGGAGCATACAGCACATCCACTCTAATATCAAGTGAGTTAATTGTGATCAATGATACTACAGCAGAAGGCAAATGAATTCTTAATGACAAGAAACTTCACATGTAACAAAAATAGATGCTAACAAGAAACCTCTTTGCTGCATTTTCCATATTACATCATTAGTAACCACTGTACTCAAAAAAACTAAAATGCAAATATGAACATTTTAAAGACTTCTATAGATCAATCAATTTTACAAAACATAATAGGATAAGGAAAAAATTGTAAGGTTTTCTATCATTCTTTTTCTACATACCTATATTTTTGAAATTTATTTTAACAGCTATTAGATTAACTAAAAAGTTATCATCAGAAAATTCAGGTGTTTTTTTTTTTACCCACTGAATACAAGACCTCTTGAAGACAAGGCCTCTATGGGTGTCCTTGTCTCAGTTTTACAATCTCTTTTGTATGACTTGTAGGTTTTAATGTGCATCATAACACCTCTCATCCAGCAGTAAGAAATTCTCTGGGGAACACTTGCAGAAAATAGGACATTGAGTCCATAATTAAAGTAATCTCTTCCCAGGCAGATGCTTCAGTTGGCTCTGTTATCACATATTACAAAAGGCATCTTGAGGCCTATAAAATGTGTGGCAAATGGCTTTGGAGATGAGAAACAGCAATTTTTCATCTAATTTTGATCCATAGACATGTAAGTACTGTATTGCCACTTTTTGGTACGAAGCCAAATAACTATTGTGGTTGTTGAAATAAGCTTGGCAGTAACCAAAATTAAAGAGTACTCCAGCTTTTATCATCAGTCAGGAAAGCCATCTTTGCACTTAGCAAATAAGCATGCCATCTCAAATATGAGAGTTAATGCCTACATCTGGATTTAGAAGAAAGGCTTTATGCAGCTTAACTCACCATACATATTCTCTCCCTATTTGTGTGTTAAAACCATCGTTCAAATTACGGCCCTGACATCTTCACTGCTTTGCCAAACTGTCTGTGATTCTGATTGGGAGTGTTTCTACTGTTTATTTTTTTGTGTTTTAGGATGTTTAGGACATTGCTCTTTGAATGCATAAGTAGGTTCTGCAAAGTAATTTGTTCATATCAGCCATAACGCTTTGCATAAACACTAATGGTGATAGGAGCTAGCTGAATTTGTGGAGCATGTTTTCAGTTCCTGACTGCAGCAATGTGTTCAATGTGGGCAAAATTTGACCTCAGACTACTGAAGCACTGAAAAGAAAGACAGAGAATTACTTTATTCCATTATTCATTTCTTCAAATTTGTTATTTTAAACTATTTCCCGTTTGGGTGGGAAATCACAGATTGCTGCAGAGCTTCTTATTCTTTAAGACTTTAAAAATGCATTTTTCACAGAAAATGGCTCAAGTGAATGTACAACACTACTTGAGCTAAACAGCTTATGTTGATCCAAGAGGGATATTTGGAAGGTTAAAAGAGAAAATGTTTTTGTTACATTTCTAGTAAGAGCTAAAAAGATTCAAGCTACTCCAAAACAGTAAAGAAAACAAAGCCATTAACTTTAAAACATAATGTTACAGTGCAATTTTACCTGTAAAATATGTGATGAAAACAGCCATTAATCACCAAAAAGATCTGAAGAACAGTATGTGAAATACTTCAATAAAATGCTTTTAAATAAAAATGTATTATTTGAATCGGTGTAGCATCTTCAAATCTTCTAAATGATAACTCTGCTGTAGAACAGAGTTCATTCTGTCAGATAATTTAAGGTCATGGTCACTTTGAATATACAAAATCAAATTTTCCCAGCAGGAGGGCAGGAAAAGCTGATCAAATTTTTTTGTTATCTTCAAGTTTAGGCATTCCTTCTTTTTTGTTTTTAAACTTTTGCTAGAACTCATCATGAGGAGACCGCTGTTTTACAGAAAAAGGGATAATTTCTTTCTTGCTGAATATAACTGCATGTCTAACATAGTATTTTGTAGATCACTCTATTAAAGTTCCTCCAAACAAATAAGGCAAGAAAAGTAAGTTAATTTGTGTGAACTGAGAATATGGTCAGAATCCTTATATCTCCTTGCTTGAGTACACAAACAAAGCAAAATTAAAAAAAAATAATGTGAAGGCACTAATTTTAAAAAAAATTGAAAAGTGCTGTCTGTGCCATTGATGGCAGCTTGAACACACCTGATTGCTCTGCTGGATCCAGGGCAGTGCTCAGCACCCTGCAGGATCGAGTTCCTCACCAAGTCATTTAGCAATAGCCCCTTACAAGAAGTCAAGGGCTTCCCAAAAACAAAACAATGAGCTTGACTCCAGCTCATGCATGCACTGGACACATTATCTGCTTAAGAGGTGGCATTGAAATGATCAGGCTCTATCAGCCCACCAGGAGACATTCTGGAGTTACCAGGGGTTTCCATGGAATCATGGTCTTAATTTGTACAGGTTCATCTGCAGTACTGAAATTATCTTCCTAAAACATCTTTTACAACTGTCCTCTGCCTGCACTCGTGTTTTATGCACTATATGTCTATCTGTAGACAATGGTTCCAAGTATGTTTAGCACTCTCTTCTATGGCTAACATTTCCAAAAGAACTCCCTAAAACTTGTTTGTGGCTATTTCATTCAGCTTATTTCTTCAAGGATGTAATTTTGAAAGGTTTGTTATTGATCAATTATTGCTAGGCAAAAGACATTTCATCCAACTGCTCTGATACTGAGGAAAAACATTTTAGTGGAAACAAAGTCTTAAGAGTGTGTGTAATACGTTCTGTACTCCAGTCATGTTTTCAGAATTAACCCATTTTGAGAAAAGGGGAAGATAAATGCTTTGAATGAAACAAAGGTTTATGCTGTTGATGAACTAAAATACATTCTGAAAAATCACCCTGAGGTTAAATTTCAGAGATATTTTTTATCAAAATTCAAGAGAGAATTTTAAACACAATTACTGATAACTGATTCACATATTGTGAATTGATGGTCTCATGCACAAAAATAATGAGAATGTTGTGAAGAAAAGGAAGAATGTAAAATCTAATCTCTGCTTCTAGAATTGCTAAGTGAATATTCATATGAAGGAAAGTCATTCTCACAATTACCATTTTATTACTTAGATAACACCAGTAGAAAATTACTAGATTTCATTTTATTTCATGCAGGAGGTGCCACAGTCCTATATGAAGCCACAACAAAATCTTAATAGAGAAGCCAAAGGCTATATTGAGCTTCCTTCTGCTATCATACATGAGTACGTGATACAATAAATTTGCATCACACAAAGAAAAGAAGCCACCCTAATATTGTATAATATTGCAGTTTCTTCTCTGGCATTACACAACATTGACAGAAGTAGCATTTTATGCTTCTTACTCATCTTTGGAATTAAGTTAATTAACTAATACTAATATAATTTTGATGTGCTTTTACTTTAAGTACATGCTCACATAACCATTTTTACTGTCTGTGTTGGTTCTACTTTTCTTATACCTACAACACAGCATGAGGAGTCTAAAATCACAAATGGCCAGTTGTTTGCACACTTGGAGAAAAGTTTAAAAAGCAGTCTTCTCATTAAAGTAAGCTTTTAGGAACATCAGTCATCTGAGAGAATATTACACAACAGATTTGACCTACAAGGAAAAAGGAAAAAAATTGCAAGATTTTATGAACTTTACACAGTTGCCATTTTTATTCATACCCTACAGCAGATTTCAACTGTTGAGCAGCCCACTCATTGAAAATTCTTGACACAGAAAAAGTTACTTACTGTTGAGGGTGGTGGTTATGAAAAACTCATTTTATTACTTGATACAGATGCTTATGTTTAGGCAGCTGAATCTGTCTGGGTGGGATTCCAATTCACATTTAAAAAATCTTAAAACTTGTGCCTATATAAAGGTCTACAACCAAGCTATGTAGCTAGTGATCCCTTTTGGTCAGTGGAGATCTAGTTGTTAGTTCTGCTGCCTAGAATTTTGAAAATAATTTGGAAAATCCTAAGGAAGCTAATAGAGACCTTCTATTCCTGCAGGTACCTCTCCCCAGATGTAGAACTGATTGTCTATGGAACCACCCATTAACCCTCAGGGGAATTCTAGACACACAGCTCACATAAACACCTGACTGGAGATAAGCACATATCCTTTATCCAGCTGAAACAACTGAAAACCCCTTTTCAGGAGTGGACAATTAGGTGCAACCAGCTTTCATCCTCCCTCATGGCTTTTATGCTTTGCTCTGAGCATTTCTGAGTACTCACAGTACCCTTTGTGTTACTATTTTCTGTTAAAAAAGTTAAATGAAAACACCCAGAATTTCTCATTAGTCACCTCTGTCTGCTTTATACAAAATAGATAATACTAAGACAAAACTAATAGACAAGTTAAATTTAATTCCTCATAGTCAGATGAGCCTTTGCTTTTTGGGGTCACAGCTAGAGAAGCCACAATTATTCCATGCACAGTGTTTGCATTTCACTGGAAATTAACAAACACAGAAGATGAAGGAGGTAATCTGGGCAGCACATCAAAATGGGACATGAGAGCAGAGCCAAGACAGGAATCAAATATTGGCTCGTGATTTTCAGAATATTACACATAATGTTGATTGACGGCACAACAATGCCTCTACCCAGGGAAGTGGAAAACCAAGCAAGGGAGTAATTTTTCTTCATAGTTCCACTAGACTGACACACCAGCAAGGAATAATTACTGATTTTTTTTTTTCTACAAAGCATAACTTACAAGCAATATGGAAAAATAAAAATTACTGCAACACTGGGCTAATGTTGGAATTACTCTGACTGTGAGCAATGACTGTCTCTTATTGGGTGCTACCCATACAATCCCTGACTCAGGGTCCACACCAATATCACAAAGAGTGCTATGAAATATCCTGCTTCACCCTTTTGTTGCAGTAAAGAGTAGGAAGAGAAGTGCAGCACTTACTGAAGCAGGGTTTCTTTACAAAACCCCAAAGCCAAGGCTATCTGCACTTTAAGGTTTCCATATGTGTTATGGCACACCTCAGCTGAATGCAGAGATTTCAAATTGTGGCAGCAGCTAGAATGCTGTGGAGAACAGTGTATTTCAGTGCACAATTCTGTGTCATCACAAGAGTGTGAGGGAGAAAGACGTACATGACCATATAATTGAGAGATGATTACACATAAATACGAGGGACTTAAGGGACCTCACTTCTGATAGATGCTGGTTTCTGTTTACTTTTATGTTATTATTAGTGCGCATTTTTGTTGTGTTCAAACATAACTGTGTACTTAATCTTGAAGATTATCATTTGTACTTCTTTCAAACAATTGAAAAAACCACAGTAAACAGTGTCTTAAATGGCAGTTTAGCTAAGTGGTTTACCAGGGGAATGTGGTTCCTTCAGACAATATAGACCTTTCCCACCCTGGCTAGAGGACTAATATAGTAAAGCATGTAATTTTCTTGGATGTTTATTCAATATTTCCATAATTATTATCATTGGTTTTCTATAAATGCTTTAAATAGATAACCAAGTCTCTCAATCACAGTCTTTATGTTCTGTAGTGTTTGTACAGCATGATATTTTGAGTTCATACATTAACACCATTGCCAGTTCCTGAAACAGGCTTAAACACATGGGCATGAAAAGACCAGTTCTGGAACAGGGTACTTCAAACTTCCCAGAAAGGAGTTGTAACTTAAGGTGGTTATGGGAAGAGGCATATCCTCTGTGAAAAACACTGAGATTTTAAATTTCTTGAAAATTTCTTCCAACAGTTCAGCTGCCTGCCTCAACATTCAGTCCCAGACTTTTCCCAGGAGCTGTGCTGAGAATCAGTTTCCCCTGCCTCAACAGAAGTGATGTGCCAGTGCCCTGCCTCAGCCACCACTGCTCTCTCACCCCTCTTCATGCAGAGCCACCACCACAGCTATTTCCATTCCTGCTGAGCAGTTTGCACCGTAAGCTGTGCTGATTAAGCATCACACAATATGTGACTGGGCCTTTTAGTACTTACTGGCTTATTAGACTCTGCCTACATACTCAGGCAGATAGCTTTACAGAGGTCCAGTCTTCTGTTAATAGAAGTTATAGGGAATATATGGACAGAATCATCCTTATTAAATCACCTGTTCAGTGACTAACACAACTGGTTACATAAAAAAATATTTTTCTAGGTACATTCTACAGGCTACAATTCTATTTAGTACAATAGTTGAAACTTCTGCAATAAACCCTGCTGGTGGTCAAAACACAATATGCTTTTGCTATTTAGGTCAGCTTTATCACTCTTGCAAACTAGTAAGTTAAGCCATCTATAAAACAACAGGCTTAACAACCTAAGATGCAGCCCAGCATGCCATCCTGCTTAACAGCCATTATTATCCCTGCTGTCAGGCTGAGCTTTAACTAGGTTAGTGTGAGCTTAGAGCAGAAATTACAAACCACGAAACCTAGCTGAAGGATTATGAAGATAATATTTTACAAATTTGCACACAATCAGAGAAATTACTTGTTAGTGTAAAGGAGAACCTACTATTTTGTAGTGGTAAAGAGAATTTAGAGATCCTGGCAATTTTCTTGGGAGGCCCTGTGCTCAATACCTGTTTAACATCAGTTATTGCTAAGAAAACTATTCTATAATAAATTATGCATTTTAGCTTTTATTTCCTCAACTCAGCTGGAGGTATCTATGGTGAGAACACACTAAAGGATTTTGCTAAGATATACTACAGGAACACCAGCAGCACTCAGAGTTTCTCTTAGAAGTGTATTTCAAGAAAAGGTCCTTTCAATATACATTTAGTAGCCATAATAAGGTACTTTGAGGACAAAATTCCAACAGAGTGAAAATAAATTTGCACACAACTAGTGTAAAAAAATGGCCATTGCCTCATTTTTCACAGAAACAGGTTGGCTCCAGCCACCTTCCCCCATGGAACACGGGGCTCTGCACCATCCCTTTTCCTGGTGAAAGTTGGGATAAGGCTTGTTGAGTGAAACACTGAGACAAGGAAAGATGTAAAGCTCCATCAGGAAACATTACATTTCGATCCAGCAGTGGCACAGCACAGTGTGCAATGGAAATAACTGCACTACATCAAACTGCAGAGATTAGGAATATTCCAGTGGGGTTGGAAAGAAACTGAGCGCTGTGCTAACAGCTGGTGTGAATCCCAATTTGCTGTGCCTCTGCATCTCACATACACAGAAATAAGCCCATCTCCTTGCAGAACTGTGCCCCACATCCCTCCCCAGAGCATCCCTCCCTGCAGCACAGCAATACTTTGTGTGTCCCTCGCTGGCTGTTTCAGTAACCTAAGTGTGGCCAGGAGCCGTCCTCCTCCACCATGACTGGGAAATGCAAGGTGGACTGGGAACTGGGAACTGACACGTTTATGCAGGAATATTTCTGGCAGTTTATAAACAAATCACGTTGTGGCAGGGAGGATTGTTGCTGGGAATGTCCAAATTTACAGGTATAAATGCTCTGCTTGGCTACTGATTTTTATGAAAATTAGTATCTGAATATCTCAACCACTTTGTCATGTTTGTTTGGTTACCAATGGATACAAAAGCTGCAAGGAAGAACAGGCTGACAGCATCACTGCACAAATCTCATGTCTTAGCTCTAGGAGAGCACACCAAAAAGCACAGATGGAGTGAAAGGGAGTTTTGCCCATGATGCCTACAGGGTTGTGTTATATCTACAGAATTCCACTGTTTCAGTGGAAGCCAGAACAGGTCAATAGTGTTTATAGTTAATAAAATAAATCTGTGCATGTATAGAAAAAGCTATCTGGCCTGTGAGAGATTTTCCTGGTGACCTTTGTCCAGTTCCTCCTGAAAATTGTCCAGGGAGAGTTCTCAACACTCAAAATCGCACGTCAAAGCTAATGTTAATTAATAACCTTATTATCCATCCCCAGAGAGGTCAAAGACTAATGAGCTGATCTGAATCACAGTCATGTTGGCAACAAACACTATAGGAAGCTCTTACCTATACTGAAGTGTTGTCAGAGTCTATAAATTCACATATTTTGTAAATAATTTCAATTTATTCTAAGTAAAACAAAAATTAATTAAATTGATATGTTAAATGTAATCTATATTAAATTTAAACTTTATATTCAATTTAAAATGTTTTAAAAACTTATTATTTTCTTTAAAGGAGAAAAAGGGAGATAAACAAGATAGAGTACTCTGGAACTCTTATTCAGGGAACTGAGTAAGGTAGACAGACTAACACTGCTAAACAAAACACTAAACAAAAATAGCTTTGTTTACTGCAACTTGTGATTTAGTAAGTAGGATAAACACCAGCTGAAGCAAGAAAGTGTGGGCAGATGAAGAAAAATTGAGGAGGAGGATTAGAGGTAAAACATATTTGTCCTCTTTACATTTCCTTCAGCTGATGATTACCCTGTATTCCTGCAGACAAGTGTGATCCTGGAGTAAGAGAAGCTGAGCCCTTCCACTCTGGTCTGGATTTGTTCTCTGGGAAAGCAAACTGATATAACTGCATCTTTTTGCTCATCCTCAAAGATAGATGAGTATCACCCATGGAGCATCCTTTTACCTCACATGAGACATTCTGGGAAGCCACTGAGTCTGACCTGGGGACCCTGGGAGCAGCTGTGGTTCTGGGCTCCCCACTGCAGGATCAGACCTCTCAGCCCTGCCAGATGCAGGTTTACATCCATGCTGCAAATTACCTAGCCAACAATAAATTCAGATTTCTGCTATGCATAGCAAGGACTTCACTAACATAGTGCAGACCTTTGTTCAAGGGGTGCTAATGCCAAAGAGGTGGATTACAACTTAAACAAACAGGAAATTACAGGTTTCATTTCCAAAACTGTTCAGTTCTGGTTTAACTCTGTTTCCACTGAAGCCAGTGTTGGACCTTCCATAGATTTCAAGAGAGACAAGCACCCATTGCCTTAGAAAGTAACCATGTAATTTCACTTACATGAGAATCAGCACTCATAGTAGTATTTGAATTTCTGCATAGTTATTTTTCAGCTCTTCTTCAACAATGGCAAACATGAACAAAAATCCCAATACAAAATCACGGAAAAAAATCACCCACAGGAAAATGAATGACTGGTTAGAAACTGACCTCAAAACTCACAATGGAGGGTCATATCTCATAGCAACTACATTCACAGTCCCTGTGCAAGTTAGGACCAAAAATTCAACAATTATTTCTTGAATACCAGGAAATCCAAAAAATTCAAGAAAGGGTGTAAGCAAAAGTACACAGAGAAGCTGTACAGGCAGCTCAAACGAATTTTAGCTGCTTCCACTTGTCATCAAAGGAAACTATTTTTAGAAAGGAATTAAATGTTGTATAAACCCCATAGTTGGCAGATTTCCTCCAGGTATATACAACTCTTGTATAGACAACAAATACACTCTCACAATTTAGTTACCAATCATCAAAACTATTATTTCCCAATTTACTATAAATGTTTAGAAGAAAAGAGAGCTAGAAATAAAAATGTCTTGACATTGTCATCACAGCTAATAAATAATGTATCCTGACAGTATAGGCAAAAAAACCAACAAACCCATTATTTAGGTATGGTGAAATATCAAAGTCACAGGTAAATCAATCTACAGGTACTGTGCTCACCACCAGCAGCTTCTGGTCTCAGAGAAGTCAGTCACTCCTTTTTAAGTTTTTCAACAGTAAAACAACTTGATTATGTAGGGCACTTACCTGCTGCTTCCCATTATGGATTGGAAGGGAATAATACTCAGAAAGTTTGTTCTGACAACAGGACAGTCACAGAAACATGGAAACATGTCTCTGAAACGTTGCAATTATTCACATATTGAATTAGGGAGCCTTTTTTTTTTTTCTTTGAAAGTGTCAAACTTGAAACATTTTCTACTTTTGACTGCATTTTTGGGGTATTTTCTCTCTCAAATCTGGTCTATAAAATTCTGGGGCAAATAATTATAAATTACTTGAAGGAAGAAGATAGTAAAATTTATGATAATAATTCAAGATAAGCTATTTTGTTGGAATCTTCTTTGGTACTAAATCATCAAATGATAACTTATGCCTTTGAATCAAATTACAGAAAAAAACCCTCTTGGTCATGATTGGTTCATCAGAAGTTCAGAGTGTTTAAAATTAGGAATAGTAAATACTTGAGTATAGTTACTCTCAAATACTTGCATTACAATATGAATAATATATTTGTGTGATGTTCTAACTCATGTTAAATGCAATAGTTACAAGACTGTGTCAGTGTAAATGGGCTAATAAAGGATCAATGATAGGATTAATTACGAAGAAGAATCCATTTCTTTTAAATGCTGGACCTCCTACATGCTTTGAAAGTAAGAAGCTCCAATATGTACAGAAACCCTTCAGCCAGGAAGATCTCAATATTCTTAGCGCAAATTCCAGTCTGCTCTTGGCAGTGTACTCTGACTCTTTCATGCAGACAGTGTGAGCAGGTGAGATTTGGCTGTCTCCAGAGTGATTTTCTGCTCTTGGCTTTGGTGTATACGTACATGAAGTTGACACAGCCCGTCCCTGCGGGTGGAGCAATCCACACAAAACTGAGGTTTGTGGTTGGGAGATGGCTCACATGGGACGCAACCACGCTGCACATGAACTGGTTTCCAAACTGGTGGTCGGACATAATTCCTAGGAGAAGGACAGAGAGGAAGGAAACAGTAACACGTGTTAATGGCTCACTGCAAGGTGCTAACAGACCGAGAAATGCATCTGCCATGTGTTTCATCACGGCAACACGGAATGAAGAACCCCCAGGGGTATGCCATCAACTAATTACAATTAATGCCAATGAAAATACTGGAGCTGGCCTTCGCCTGAGCCAAGGCTGACTTTGCATTTACTGCAAGGCTCTGAGTATTTACTGCTATTCATTTTTATGAGGCCAATACCAGAGGAATTATTTGCATTTTTGAAGGAGGAGCTGGATCACAGCTACTGTAAATAAGTTACTCTATTACCTCCTTTACACTCATTACAGATCTAAAAGAAAGTAACACCTGAAGCAAAAAAAAAGTTCTATTTTAATAAGAAAAATGAAGCTCTTAGAGAAAGGTATTATTTCCTAATAGACACCTATTTGGAAAAAACAGGTGAATGTTGGATTCACGAACTCTTCTGACCTGAAATAAAAGCAGCAACCTTCCACAGTTTTACCAGTACGCATTCCTTTTATTTTTTTAAAATTTATTTTTTATACATGCCTCTAATGCATGAATGAATGTAAATGTCAGTTATTAATCCCTCCCTCTGGAATTCACTGCAGCTCAACATTAGACAAAAGAATTGTATTTTTAACATAAAACAATGCTTGACAGCAATCTTTCTCCCCTCAGAGCCTTTTGTACTTTCCTACAAAGTAGTGCAAACTTGGTTGTTTGTTTGACATCTTTGGCTTAAAGGAAAGCAATCTTAGCAGAATGGATCACTACACCTTTACTCCTAGAAAGAGTAAATAATGAAACTGTTCTTTTAAATGCAGTTATCAAAAGAGAATGCCTTGTTCCAAATTACTTCAATTATTGAACCTTCATTTCAGAAAACAGTGACATGGGCTGAAACATGGCTAAAAGGATCAAAAGGAAGAGGCAATGGGAGCAGGCACCACTGTGCTCAAAAAGGTCACTGTGAGCTATTTGGTGATTGCATCTCAAAGTTTATAGTGGCTGGTATTTCCCAAATTTGCTTGTTGCAATTCAAACAACAGAGAAATAAAAACCATCTCTGACTTTATTACTGGGTTTTTAATAATTCTCCTGTAATGTGAATGCAGCAATTTCTTGTAAGCCTCCACAGATCAGAGGTGGAAGGAGTTTGCAAGTGAGAGGTTTCCATCAAGGAGAGGGATAAATCCTTCCTAATGCAAACACACTGCTCCACCTGCCGTCCCCAGGGACCAGATGCCAGCAGCACCTTGCATGGTGTGGGGGGCTGTCTCACAAGCAAACCTTTCCACATTTCATAGACAAAAAGCAATGTCTGAAATCCCAGTCAGGTACCAGTGAGGATGACAGACTCTAGCTCAAGGCTGTGAATGGTATTTATCCTCAGGGCTATGAAATTCTAAACCAGCTCCAGTTTTTGGGGGGGAGAAATGAGCCACAGTGAATTTAAGTGATCCATCCCAGGAGTGACAGGAGGCAGCAGGTGATGATAGGGATGCCTGTATCTTTTACAAACAACCACAACCTCCTCATTCAGGGTTTTCCAGTTAGTTCCCCACTGAGAATCCACATGAGATTTGTCATTCACACAGTCACAGCTCAAATCCCCAAGTGATGCTGAAGCTCATCATGTCAGGATAGTCACAGAGAAGGCTCAAGCTCTCCTGAATGGAACCTCTATTCTGATGATCAGTAGTAGGGAAATCCAGAGAGATGGTATTTTACTGACTCTTCTTTACTGCAAGAGACTAGATACAGATGAGGTTTGTCCACTCCTTGCCATTGCTTTCTTTGCCTTTCTTGGCTAATTGAGAGGGGTGGCAGTAACATCCTTAAGGAACACTGCTCAACTGGTGTCCAGGCTTACCACCCTGCTCTCATTGCTGAGGTCCTGCAGCAGCGCTCTACTGGGACAGGTGTGTCCAAAAATATGCCCAGAGAGGTCCCCCAGAGAGCAAATGCTATTTAGGCAACTGCTTTGCTTTGCCCAGGGTGTCAGGGGGTAACTGATCCTTTCCCAAAGCCTGTGCTAAGGGCAGTGAGTGACTCCAGCGCTGTGGGCTGGGGTCCGGGGGCTGCTGAGAGCACCAGCTCTCACCTGCCATCATCCCTGGCTGTGCAATGGGAAACAGCCAGCCCCAGACCAGCAGGGTAATTAAACACTAGATGCTGTCAGGGGAGAAGCAGGAACAGCCCTTCAGTTTGAAGAAATTCCCCTTTCTCCAGAGCCAACCAAATACAAGGGAGGACAAAGGCTGCCCTAACACATCCCCCAGCCAGGGGACAGGCACAGCAGCCTGGGAAATATGACTGCTTCCCTCCCCGGCAGCAACTTGTGAGTTAATGAATTCCCTAGGTTTCAGGCAGTATACTGCAAAAATGTGTCTAATACATCAAACACATAAAACATCTGTGGAGAATTTCTTTTTCCTTTGATTTACAGTTAAAAAAATAACAGTTTTGCAGTTACTAGAATAAATTCAAAACAAAAAAAAAACCCAAGTTATTCAGGTTTTTTTTTCCAGAAAAAAAGTCAATGAGTAGTACAGCAATCATTCAAAATCCCAATTTTATAATTTTATCACCATGTAATATTTATAATTTTATTAATATTTAATTGTTATATTTTTACAATAAAAACAAACCTCTTCCTCTGGTGGACCTTTACTGAGTACATCAACTCCATTAAGGAGTTCAGAGCCTCCAGGATATTTAGCAATTAAATACTGAAACTTCAGTGAGTACAGAAATATTAAAAAACTTTTGGATGCTTAAATTCCAAGGTTTCCTGTTGAAAAGGTGAACATAAAAATGATAAAAATGCAAAAAAAAAAAAAAAAAAAAAGGAAAATTCAATTGATACTAAGAACTTGTTAAATTAAGGGCAAAGAATGTTATTTCACCCTTTTGCTTCCAGCCTTTTTGCAGTCCCTTTTTATGGAAGGCAACTCCTCCCTTCCCAGCCCCTCTCCAAACTGCAGTCACGCTGCTTCTCAGTGCTTCTCTGTGTGTTTGCCCCATAGCAAACCAAAGGACAAACGTGAAACAACATTCTGCTGCAAAAAATTTAAATGACTTTGAGATAAGCCTGATTCTACAGCTGCTCTAAAACCAAAACTGGATCCTGTACATTCCCCTAACAGCTTCAGAATGGCTCAGGTCAATATTGTCTGCAGGTACCTCCCTCACACCCTGGTGACCAGTGCAACAATATACATTCAAGTCTAGTGTTTAGAAAACTAATGATCTAGGTAAAAATTTAAGATCTTCCTGTATAAAACTCTAGAAACACTTCAGCAAAAAATCAGGTGTTTCCATGTGACCTCATGAATAGTGAAATGTTCAAAGTTTTGTGAGAGATACCCATCTACAGCTCTAAAATGTGCTGCATGCAAAGAAGCTGTTAGAATCTATCTGAGCTCCTTTTGCCTTGGTTTTTACAGCCTGCACTCATCATAATGACATGTTTCAGACATCTGCACTATCTAGATTCTCCATCCCCTAAAATTTCTGAGGCTTTAGGAGTCTCGGTATAATCAGTATAATCATTCAAATCCCAGACATGCTTTGTACCTGCCAACAGCACTGTTAGGGGAGGAACTAAACATTCTCAGTCCATCTCAAGGGGGAATTCAGCAGCTGTTTCTATAGTGTAAACTTTAAAAAAATATGGTTAGTGTTATCCAATACACTATCTGTAGTCACTGAATCAAAGAACTTCTATGTGAAGAGGTAGATTTCAAGGGATAAAATTTCAAGGGATAAGAAATGCAGGGATAAAGAAAAGTATTGGAAGGAAAAGCTTAGGTAAAGTCAGATGACAAATACATAAGTTCAATCTTTAAATGTTTAAAATTATTTTATTGGTAATCAGATCCACTAGTAGGGCTATAACAGCTAATGCAGGGAAATATCTTGCTTCTTTTATAAGATGGCACTGACAAAGGTCAGTGAGATGTGAAAAGGGGGGTCTACAAATGCCTAAATTCAGGTGTTGTTCCTGATCAACACTCTTGATGCTGATCAATCATTATTACTTTCACCTTGTTGTGTAGCTTCTCCAAAAGGGAGAACCAGAGATTATAGCAGCCACTCATTTGGGCCTCTGGAAGACAACCCAAGATCTTTTCTACTGATAGAGCTTGGGAAGCATCTAATGGTACAGATATATGCAGAAAGAGCCATATCATTCTCTGCTTTCTAAGTCTGAGAAACATCCATCTGGAAGAGCTCTGACTTGCACCCTGTGTTTTGTAACTACATAATTTTATGTATTACAACATGACATATCCTCCTTAGAAAACAGTTTTCTAAACCAGAACTTCCTCGTGAAGGAGCTCATCTGCAGGTCAAGGTCCTTGGTAAGCCCTTCATTAAAGCTAAGGCTCAACAGAATTTCCAGTGATGAAGCAGCTGGAAGGTGGTGCCATTTCCCTTTTATTACATGAATTGAGTAAGATATTAAACAAAAGAGTGAATGTTAAATACAGGTGTAAAATGAATGATCATGTTTTGGCTTTCCTGCTTCTAAACTGATTATCTACTACGTGCTTCCATTTTCAAAGATTTGTGTAAGTGAGAGCAAAATGCCAAACATAAAATATTGATGAAATTCCAAAAAGAAAGAGCTCTAAGTAACAAAATAACTCTGGCATCTTTGAGAAAGCAATAATTCCTGATTAGGAGATAATAAATTTGATTCAGAAACAGACATTTTCAAATTAGATTTTGCATTATGTAAAAATAAAGTACCTAGTCCTAGGAACCATCTTTTCCCTTGGGAAACAGAGCTGGAGGCCTACATTCTCCATCCAGGCTCTGGCATCTCAAAGGGTGATCCACAAATCCACAAGGTAAGTACAGCTCTGGCTGGTGTTACACAGCAGGGAGTGATGCAAAAGTGACTGTTCTTGAAAACACCTCCTGTGCTGAATCCCATGCTGAAGTGGCCAAACCAGGGCTTGTTTCTTGTTTTCCCCAGGTAGGACAAGGGACTTGCTCTGAGGGGAAAAGTAGGATGATTAATTATTTTTTCAAAATGGAAAGATGCTGGCAGCCATTTTTTTTATCAATTAAAGTAATCACTTTGTCAGGGAGTGAATGCCCACAGTCTCTACTTTCCAGAAGCACATCCTCTCTATGAAACTGAAGATCAGTCATACAGAGAGGTGCCCCCACTCTCCTGTCACATGGGAAACCACATCACTCAGATACAGGAGTGCTGGGAAAAGTGACAACTTCCTGGCCACTGGCAGGGAGCCTGGCTCCTCAGTAAAGCCCCTGTGGAACAGCTCTCCAGGACTGCTGCAGAACCAAGCTCCTCCTGCAAGTTCAGGGGAAGCCATGTGCCTCCCCACATTACCTGAGGTGCAGCAGAGGCTGCAGCTGGACTGGTGGCTGGCACAACCTGAACTCACAGAAAGCCAACTCCTTAAGGAATATTTCAGGATAAAATCTGAATGTGTATACACATAAAGTGTTATTTACAGCAGCTAAAGCTGCTTTCAGACCACATTTTCAGAGGTAGGAACCTCCCTTTCTCCTATCTTCAGATGTTTAAAAGACCTTTTTGAGCCTTACCTGTAAACATATGTAAAAATTAAATACATGTTTTCACTGAATGCTATAGATTGCCAGAATTTTATTTCTTGTTAGAATATTTGAGCAACATCTTTAAACAGTTATGAAGCCCTTTCAGGACCCTGCAATGAAAGTATTAACATTTTAGAACTAGTGATGGGAAAAAAATCAAATTGCTTTCTGCTTTTGGTGGTTTTATCTTTCTTAAAAAAAAAAAATCCAAAACATGTTTAAGGAAAACATCAATAATCCATGTTAAAAGAGACCATTGGGAGTAAAGATATAACTGGACCTGGTAACTATAATTTCTAAAGCATGAACACAAATGCACAATTACGAGCTCATGCGGTTTCTACCCAAGAAAGTAGCCAGGTAAAGGTTTCTAAATTACACGTGCAAGCTCCCTTCAATTGGAGTAAAAGTGCAGAATAAACTGCACCCACCCAGCTGAAATGTGCTGCTGCCAATTGATTTTTGGGGGGTGATTTCATTCTGCTTCACAGGAAAAAACACATCTCATTTGACAGAGTGTAACAGACTGCTAAAGCACTTGGTAGCCCTTGTGATCAATTAAGGGTCAGGATGGTTTGATAAATTATTAAACAGTATGAAGAAAGAAAAGACCAGCAACCGACAAATACATTCTTTTACCTTTATCTTTCTTGAAGTCAGGTGTTTGTTTCATTATTATTATTATTACTACTGCTTCACTATTAAATAATAAATCCTTTCACTATCTGCAATGCTGGGGGGGAAATACCATCCACATGTTAATCAGAACACTAGGAAAAAAACAGATATGTATATAACAGCCCGTCATTCACTAAAAAATAAAGTCTGTCACTAAAATCCATAAGTCCTTTTGTGGTCAGGAGACAACCAGAGCCTGAATACAGCAACCTGATTCTTCAGAGGGTATCACTGTGCTGAAGTGACTCACACTTGAGATAGGAAGCATGGTTTTATAACCTTTTTCCCCATATGAGAAATTTAAATGGAATTTCTTTATAATTCTGAAAACAACAATTTATTGCAAATTCACATTTGAATTACATTCACAAATTGGGATTTGGAGATGAAATAGTTCCATTCAGGGCTTTTAGGTGCTTACAAGAGAAGCACTTTATATCCACATTTGTGAATATTTACTGAAGCAAGCCCTTCACTAGAAACACAGGTTTGCAGGAATGCACCGCTAATGAACAGATTTTTTAAAATTTGCTCTGAAAGAGAGGACATATTTTTGCTTAATCTCCCTTTTAATGTTCCTCTTTAAAGGGATTGTTAATCAAAACTTTTGAGCAGCCTTTTGTTAGAACCCACTTAGGGTTATAATTTCATCTCAGGGATTTATGAGTACCGGTCTCATTAAACCTAACAGGAGCTACACATATGGAAATTGTGGAGCACAGGGAAGAGAATATCCCCTTTCTATAGCACAGTTCCCAGCACACTGAATGAGTCCCTTGTGTAATGTGTGATTTGGCTCCATGAGTCAGGGGAATGGGGTGGTGAGACCCTGGTTTGCAGCGTGTTGGTAGTTTCAGGCCATTGTCAGAAGGGATGAGAAGACAATTTACTGCTGAAATCTAAGTGTTCCATAGAGAGCAACATGGCACTAAGTGCTCCAAGGCAAGTAGATTTAGTAACAGTAAACAGGGACCAGGAGTAATATAAATAGAAAATGTTAATAAGTTACTGTGTTGCTGAAATACAGAAGCAGAAAAAAAACTATTTCCAAAGGCTTGAGCCAAAATCTATTTTAAATGTTTTCCTAATAGTCCCAGCATGTTTTATAATAGCAACTTATATATATATATATATGTATTTCTTTATAGACCTGTTAGGCCGATACCTTCATTCTGCACTTTTCACAGTTTCTATTTTAGCACCGAATTCCAGTTTATTCTGTTGAAGGAAAACAACTGTCCTTGGTTTGCATCCACTCACTTTTTTTTTTTTATTCTTGTTGTATCTGACTGGTGTCTCATCCATATGAGTAGCTCTTGTACAACTTCCAAAAAATATTGCATTGTTCTGAATCTTTCCACTTCGCAAACGTAAATCTTTGTCTCATGAGCCAAACATCAGATACTCTGCTTGACAGGGCTTATACCAGTGACAAATGTGACAAAGGGACACCTTGTTATCACACCAGACATCTGCTCCCACCAGGGTCATTGTCAGAGCCTGCACTAACCACATCCTTCTTACAGCAGCAACAATTCACCAAGTGTCCTAGTTTAGGTCAAATTAGGGAGGAAAACTCCAAATGGGGATTTCCCCAGGGAAATGCCCCCTCCCCACCAACTGGCCCGGGAAAGGAAAAAAAATTCCTTGGAGAGAAGTGGAAAAAGCTGTTTATTTAACAGAAATTGAATAATATTAAATAATAAAAACTCTCACTGTTCGATGGGATGGCAAGTCTAGGAAGACTTGCATGACAAGCCACCCCAGGACACCAAGACAGACCTGGAGTCCCTGGAATTGCCCTGGATTTGCTTCAGCAGAGGTGAAAGCGTGAACCAGCAGTCTTTACTGACAATACCTTTCTGACCTGCTGACTAAACAGAGCCATGAACCAACCAAACCTCCCTGCTGACCAGAGCAAGGAACACCAAAGGAAACATTGCTGTGCAATACCTAGAAAATCACCACACAGATCAGTAAAAAACTAACTGCTCAACACTCATCTACAAACACGTGCATCCTGATTGGATAAATAAAGCACCGAGTTGTTGGTTGTTTTTAATAAACCACTTTTCACCCCAGACTCAGCTGAGCTGGTCTGAGTGGCTTGCAGTGACAAGATCCCTGCTCGTCTGTGTGGTTGCTGTTAACACCTCCTGGTATCCTGCTTGCCCTTCCATAGCCTAGCATGACTAATTAGAATAATGGCTTTACCTAAAAAAAGCCTAAGTCTCTCTTTAATTTATTTTACATGAACTTAATGGTTTATGGCAGCAGTCTGCCTTGTAAAGCGTTTCCTCTATTTTGATCCTTTGCCCGCAGCCATGTTTTGCATTTGCCTGCATTGCTGTCACTGCCTCAGTCACCTCAGCACCTCATATCTTGGTTGCACTTGCACTGTCCTTAATTACTCCTTATATCTCTGTTATCAACGTTACTGGCAAACTCTGATGCTTTAAAATTGATAGTTTTCTCCAAGGCAAATTAAGTCAGTCAAACCAATCAATAACGATAACTACATAATGAAACCAGAGGGACTTCACATAAATCTTTCCAGATGGAGTATTTATCATTTATCTCCTCTTGTTTTGGAGTGATGTTGTTATGGAAGTTATCCTGTTCTATCCCCCAATTCCTTATCTCAGATGATCTGAAACTCAACTTGAAACCATACTGTGTTGTCTGGGTTAGCTGGGATAGAGTTGGTTTTCTTCGTAGTGCTGTGTTTGGGATTTAGTATGAGAATAACATTGATAACACACTGATGGTTCAGTTGTTCCTCAGTGTGCTGACCCCTAAGTCAAGGACTTTTCAGTGTCTCTTGCTCTGCAGGGAGCAGGTGCACAAGAATCCAGGAGGAGCATGGCCAGGGCAGCTGACCTGAGCTGGACAAAGGGATATTCCACACCATAGAATGTCATACCCTGTCTATAAACTGGGGGGAGTTGGCCAGAATTGCCAATCTCTGCTCAGGGATGGGAGGGGCATTGGTCAGCAGGTGGTGAGCAATTGTGTTGGGCATGGTTTGGTTTCTTCCCCTTGGGTTTTACTCCTCTCTCCCTTTTTCATTTTCATTACTATATTTTACTTTATTTCAATTATTAAACGGTTCTGATTTCAACCCATGAGTTTTATCTTTTTCTGATTCTCTTCCCCATTCCCTGGAGTGGAGAGAGGGTTGGAAAGTGAGCAAGTGGCTCACTGTAGTTGGAGTCTGGGGTGAACTACAATGTGTACAGAAGCCATGGTTTGTCCCTCACCAGTACCAACATCTCCACAGAACTGGAGACAAGAGGCACTTTCCATTCAGAGGAGCAGTCCTGGAGGTGCTCCAGGTCTCATGATCCCCCTTCCCACAGCTGGGCTTACAGCAGCCTCAGCAATACCTACACTGAGGTGACCTATGTAAGGCCTCCTACAGCCCCAGGTGCCCTTTTGGGACATCAAAGTGACCTGTGGCACAGCCAATCCCAGTCTCTGGGAGACTTTTGGGACAGCTGAGCCTCACAAAAGCCTATCTGCTCTGGAAAGATGGCACACAGGCAGGAGAGATGCATCTGTCAGGGAAAAGCCAGCTGAGGTAATGACAGACTGTGGTTTTATCTTCATTCATTTACACGTGGCCAACCACAAACACATGTGCCATTTGTGAGCACTGCTTACAGCTTCTGTAACACTGTGATAAAGAAGATGTTTGTCTTTTTTCAGCAGCTGACACCAGTGGCACAGTAGTGCTGGTTTGCTACGAATTCCTCAGAATTCATAAATACTAAAAACTAGAATTGTAAAGTTGCATAATGGGCACCATGGCCATTCTCAGCCTCTGCAAAGGGGTGAAGAGAGCAGAGGAATCACTGACCAAGTTGGTGGGAGAGGTAAGGGAGAAGTGGGGCTGGAAAAATGGTATTATGGATTGCATGGAGGGATTTCAATTAAAATTGTCAATCTCCAGGAGTTCTTGTTTTCAAAGTATGCTGAAATTCAATGCAGCTGGCTGAAATCCACCACTGTCTCTGCCCAGATCAAACTGTGTGGAAGGAAGCACAGTCCTGTATGAGCCACAGATATTCTGATGTGCCAGAAAAAAAACCTGACAGATTTTCCTCCTCTGAGGCCACAGATCTGTTACATTGATAGCTTTTATAGCATAATTATAGCATTTATAGCATTGATGAAGGCATTAGGTGTGGGCTAAAGCATTTCTGTGAGGGCGAGCGTGTGCTCTGCGGGCTGTGTACCAGCAGCAGGATGTGGGAGCCAGCCAGGGACAGCCAGCCTGGCTGAGACCTCATCCCTCAGCAGCATCCCCCTGACCCCCAGCAGCGTGATCTCAGTCAGTCTCACCTCACTGTCACCACAGAAATGCACTGGGGGAATGGAGGCAGAAGTTTTGATAAACAGGTACTCAGTAAAGCTGGAGAGTGAAAATCAAACTGTTTCCCTGATACACATTGCTCATTCTTTTTTTCATCAACCAAACACAAATATGAACTGTGATTTTCAGACTTTTGTGGCATTTTTTTGGAAAAAAAAATTTTAAAAAATTCCTTTTCTATGAACACACATAAAGTTGCTTTAATTCTCTATGTATATTTAACATCTATTTTCACAATTTACAGGACAAAACTGTAAATGTTTTACTCTTGTAAAATTGTGCAGTAATTTACTTTGCCTGCTGGTTTATCTTAACTAGTGCAATGGTCCAATTCTTTTCAGTTTCATAATGCCTCTCCCCCACTGGTTCAGCCATGGACCACAATGTTGGGAGTGTTACAAAGGGAAGGGCAGCAGAGTCAGCAGGCTGAATTTCTACCCAGTGAAGGCAGAATGGCACCCATAAGAAGAAAACTCCACAAAAAATGTATTGCAAACTAACAAACATGAACAGCAGCAAAAAAATTCATGAAACAAAACCTAAAAACAAAGCTTTACTCACCAAAAGAAGCAATAAAATCACAGCCAGCAAGCTCAGAAGGAGAGTAAATCATTATACTAATTCATTCCCACTTTACTACTTTAGTGACAAAAAAATCGCCCATGAAAAAAAATCTGATGCATTGCCCTCTGCCATATGGGATATATTAAGACATACATACCATAAACAGAAAACTAACACTGCAGTTTTGTTTCTATCTGACAACACATACAGTCAGTCAGGAGTCACAAGAATGCAAAAAGAAAGAAATGCTGCATTTCATTCCTTTGCCTGAAACTTACTTCTAGACAAAACATCATCAATCCTCAACATGTAAAAGCACTTCCAGATCAAATGGAAGAAAGGCAAATAAAAGCAAGCTACCAAGAACAGTAACCTCCTTATAAACTATCAGTCAATGTTAACCAAAACCCCAGGGGAAAAAGGCTGCAGTTATTGAAGTCTGTGTCCTCAGAAGAGCACTTTATGACTAAATGGTAAATGCTGATTTCCTGCAGCCATTTCATGTTCAGTTTAGTCCTGGGGGTGCTGCCATGAAGCTGGTGTTGGGCTGGCCCCAAGGCAGGGCTGTGTCCCCCACAATGGCACACACTGCTCCACACACCTGGTGCACTCTGCTGCGCTTGGTGCCCTATGCACCTAGGGAAAACAAAATTAAAACAGAATACAACATTCACATCTGAAGCCTAGTCAAGGCTCATGTGATAGCAGCCAATGTAACAATGTGCATGTAAATCAAGTGTGCTACAGAAACAGGGTGCAGGAACCCTCTACTACACGACTTCTGAATCAACTCACAGTTTTGCTGAAAAGAAGAAATCTTTATTCAGACCTCTGGAAATATGAGGACGCCACCAAACTAAAGATCATGTGTAAGAAGGTCTGAGTTGCATTTTAGAATTTGGGATGGAAATGGAAAAAATATTTGGACTCGAGTTGTGAGGTGGGAGTGTGAGCAGAGCATCCCAGGTGCTCCTATTGCATCAGCTAGATACTTGAATTTAATCTTAAACCTTGCCTCGGTTCCATGAATGAACACTTAGCTGAAAGCCTGCCTCTCCCAGCTGATGCTCCCCACTGTGGCTGTAGTAGGATAAATGTTCCAAGATTTTACAGTGGATTTAAAAAGGATTTAAAAAATATGCTAAGTCAAAGAAACACCCAAGGGACTTACACTAGAGAGCTGCAGTCCCATTAATGTATAAAGAGAAGGCTAAAAATGTAAAGATAAAACATAGTTCTGCTTTTTGACGTGCTAATCTGCCCTTAAAAATAAAAATACCTTGAAGAGCTGCAGCTCTACTGGGGAGTTCTCCCCTTCATTATTGTTTTGCAATGAAAAAAGTGTGTTTCACTGAGGAAGAAATTTAACTTTACATCCCAAGGTCTCAAATACATTTCTTTCTTGTTCAAGGCAGATTAGCAGCTCAGAAAATGAGAAGCTTTCCTAATTTACATTAATCTCATCCCCTCCACACATGCTAATTGAGGTGTTTTCTCCTGGGATTTCCAGATACTTTGCAATTGTAACTTTGCTGTTGCAAGCTGTAACATCAGCTCTCACAAATATCAGTCCTTGTCCACATGCCCATGTTCTCTAACCTGGCACTGATTTTCGTGGTAGGCCTCTATTGATTTATGAATGCAGATGGTGCTTCTGGATCCTGTTGCTCATTTATAAAAGGATATTTTTGGTGAATAAATGCTTACCAAATCTGCATAGATTAGGGAGTTTCCAATTGATCTACAAATATGGACCAAATATGCCAAGTAGTTTGATCTGGAAGAATGTGGCATCCTAAATCTGACTAACAGAGCATTATTTTGTACAATGTCCAAATCACCGAGGAAGGATATTGTATTGCTTAAAGTGCTCCTTGGGTAGATTGAAGCCATGCTGTTCAAGTGAATCCAAAGGGAGCCATTCCAGAGGAAGGCTGAAGACAGCACCGTGGTGACCACCTGGGGAAGAAACTCCATGTCTACAACTTCACAAAGACATGGAGGAGTGGGCAATGCCTGTGTCCTGCTTCCCTAAAAAATATTCATAATAGAACATTTGTGATCACTAATTGTGGCTGTAATGAATTTATGTACTCCACACTTCTACACTGCCTAGTCCTTATTTTGCAATTTATCTCAACAAATCACCATACTTCACTTTGAAATAACTTCCACAATTAGTTTTCAACCTATTTTTAATTTAAATGTTTTGAAATACAAGCACAGCTGGAGCTGCAGATTGTCCTGGCAATATGTCAAAAGCTCCAGGGCTGCCAATGCTGTGTATATGGGTGTACTATTTTTCTGGGGTGATACATACAATTTTATTATTCCTTACACAGGTCTATGCAGTGTAGTATGAAGTACAGATAGCTCTTTGGAAATGACATCTAAGCTTCAAATAGATAGCCATAGAGACATAGTGATGATGGAAAGACCAAAAACATGCAATATGATCTTCCAGCTTTTGAATGCTTCTTTTTGCCTTGTTCATTCTTAAATGATACATTTAAGAAATCCTTTAAAATAGAAAATTCAGGAAATAAGGCATTTTATCACACACAAATACACAGACATGACATAAGCACAGATCTGTCCAAACCATATCAACAACTTATACCACTTGAACTAGCTATCTTAAGATAGTTCAGTTATGCTGAAATCACTTTTCTGAATAATTAGACTCCTGTGAGCAGCTCCAAATTAGCTTCCAGATAATTTCAGTTTACATCAGCTACTGATAAGAATATATAAAATTGTAAAACTTATGTAAAAACTGAGTAAACACTTGAGCCCCTGATGACTCCCACAGGAAGGGTCCAGACCACTTGAGGTTTAGACATGTAATGAGGCAGCTCTCACACAGCAAATGATTACAGTCCTTTTATAAACAGCATGGAGAGATGGGTGCTTGTTATGGGCTCCACAGAAAGCTACCCATAACTTATGTCCCATTCAGTTTAAAAGAATTCCTTGATAACAGGGATTACAGAGAGCAAAAGCTTAATATATGCAACAAAAAGATTATGATCCCCATAGTCAGCCTTACAATACAACTATTTCCAAGAAAATTAAGAAAAGAATTTTCTTTTCTTGCTAGCAGGCACCTTTTATTGTACTATCAAACAAAGGACTCTTGATGGAGATAACAGCCTGTGAGCTGAAACAAATTCCCAATATTCACTGAAGATGTGGCATTCAGAAATTTTAAATCTTTTTTACAACTAATTCTACTCATTCTGTGCAACTGGCAATTTTCAAAGACATGTAACATGTGGATTACTTCAGGGGAAACATGCCATTAGGGACAGCTACCTCAGGAAATTTAATTTGCTTTCAAAGTGGGGAAAAAAGGTAAGATTTACTGGAAAGTTGGTCAGAGAAGAACATTATTAACAAAAAGGCTGAATTGAAGAGAGGCCATGATACATCTCTGAACAGTAGTGGGTGAGGCAGGTTGGTTTTGGTGCTCTCTGGTGTGCTTTGAAATCGTGAAGGTAACAAAAGATGCTGTATTAGTACAGAAAATTTGAAAATAACCTTCAAGACAAATCTTTGCTGCTGAAGGGGATCATTTTAATGTGATGTTTTATTCATAAAAATGAATGTATGGCAATATTCAAAGATGAGCCTGAAATGTCTCAGAGCATTTGGACAAGAAAGCAATACCTAAACGACTACATCTGTACAAGTATGGTTGTAGATATAAGTGTGCTCCACATCAGTATAGGCCTTCTCACAGGAAAAATGAATCAGCTAGGACAGTATCAGATATCTTTATTCTGTTAGAATTGGATCTCTGCTAGAGAATATACCAGTTTGATCACAGCTTCATTCCTGGAGCTCCTGTTGTTCCAGCAGTACTTATTTTTTGTGTATAAAATACATCTTAAAATCCAGTATATCATAGAAAATCTTTATTAGAGCTTCTGAGACTTCTGTCCAGAGGATATTTCCTGAAGGAAAGTCTTTCTTTGGTCAGATGGTCTGAGCAGGAATAGCAATACTTTTGCTTTGAGGCTTATGCTTTTCCCATGGAGCTTTACTGAGCTCTAATGTGTGTGGTCATGCAGTTCTTCCTTATAACTACTCAAAGAAAGAACATCCTGTTCTTTACTCCTTTCTGAAGGGCCACCAATGGATTGTTACATTCAATTAAAAATGCAGCTATGCCACATATTGCAGTACATTCCAGGAGTGTTGACTGTGAATTGAAGGCTGACTTAGAAACTTTATATGTGCTTTGTAAAAACTCAAACCAAACTCAACATCTGGGTTCTTGGGTTAATTTTTCACACTTTGATTTAAACAGCTTCATTTAAACAGCTAATTACTCTGGGCTCATGCTTACTTCTCCCTCACTCCCATTGCTTCAGCAAACATCCTTCTCCTCAACCTCTCCACCATCCCATTCTTTCTGCTTTGCTTCCACAGTGTCTGTAGACCTCAAATATCTCTATTGGGTTTTCTCTGCAACCCATCCCTTCCATCTCTTTCCTCAAGCAGCTCTCAAATGACAGTCCTCATGACAGGACTGCAGAACAGAGCTGTCTTCACCTTCCTTCCTGAGAAGAAGTGGAGCTAGGTAAATATCAAACAACTAATTCCAATGCAAACCCCCAGGGTTCACAAAATCCAGAATATATTGGCCAGAGTTTTTTCTGTCATCAGTTTTCTCAGAATGATATGCTCAAAAAATCCAAAAGCTTCTGTACAAACCTTTCAAATCCTCAGGTGGCATCTGGAAATAAAATGACCCACAAAGAATGAAAAATGTAATTTCATTACAATGAAATTTTAATGAAAAGATTGTCACCAAAAGAGCACCTTTCCCTATGTTGTTCAGCCATTTGGCTGAAATCTGCAGAATTCCAGTTTGGCTCATGACAATTGTTGATTCTCTTTGTGTCATACCAATTATTTGAAAGGCTTGTTGTTTTCAGTGTCATCTAAACAAAACTGGCCTATGTTGTAATTAAACTTTGATTAAGTTTTTAATGGGATCTCAGAGGAAAACAGTATTTGACTAATATGTATTATTCTGCACGTATTAATGAAGAGAATTCTTGTTTAACTGGTGGAATTTCACATAAACACTACTCCCCCCCACCCCCAGTCCTGTAGGAACAAGAAAACTTGCAAGAGCAGGGACCTGCAGGTGGAAGAGACTTCACCTAAGGCCTGAGGTGCCCATGCAGAACAACTTCACTGCTCTGCAGTACTGAAGAGGAAAGACCCATCACATCAGGATTGATGTTGGAACTGAGTAAGGCAGCCCCATTTGCTCCCTGAGCAACAGCCAGAGCTAGTAAGGAAAGAAAGGTGGCAGGTGACAGCAGCAGGCAGCTCTTTTCTGAGACACAGAGGCACCCTTTGCCAGCCCCACACACGCTCTGTCACTCTGCTGAATCAACAGATGGTCACAGGACTGCTGCCACAGCCTTGGTCTTCAAGTGCTCCAGCCACAACCTAAGGGGCAGGGATTGGCAGAACAAAGAACCACCTGCTGCAGGAGAAAGTCATGTTAGAGACCCTCTAGGGAGCCTGAAAGTGCACAAGACTATGGGACCTGATAAAATGCATCCATGGGTCCTAAGGAAACAGGAGGATGAAACTGCTCATGAAGTTCAACAAGATGAAGTGCAAGCTCTTGCACGTGCATCAGAACAATTCCAAGCACAAACACAGGCTGGGCAGAGAGTGGATTGAGAGCAGCCCTGAGGAGAAAGACTTGGGGGTGCTGCTGGATGAGAGGCTGGACACGACCCAGCAATGTGCACTTGCAGCCCAGAAAGCCAAACATATCCTGGGCTGCACCAAAGGAATGTGGGCAACACATCAAGGGAGGGGATTCTGCCTCTCTGCTCCACTCTGGTGAGACCCCACCTGCCGTGCTGCATCCAGATCTGGGGCTCACAACAAAAGAACACGGACCTGCTGGAGTGAGTCCAGAGGAGTGCCACCAAAATGATTAATTAGAGGCATGAAACACAATCAGGATTGTTCAGCCTGAAGAAGAGGCTCCAGGGAGAGCTTATAGTGGCCTTCCAAAACCTTACAGACAGAGAGATGGAGAGGAGTTTTTTCACAAGGGAATGAAGCGATGGGACAAGGGGGAATGGCATCGAACAGAAAGAGAGTTGGTTTGGATTAGATATTAGGAAGAAATTCTTTTCTGTGTGGGTGGTGAGGAAATAAAACAGGTTGTCCAGAGAAGCTGTGGCTGCCCCATCTCTCAAAGTGTTCCAGGCCATGGATGGGTTTTGAACAACCTTGTCTAGTGGCAGATGTTCCTGCCCATGGCAGGGGTTTGGAACCAGCTGATCCTTAACGTTTAATGATCTTTAACACTTCCAACTCAAACCATTCTATGATTCTATGAACTGAGGCTACATGGGTTCACAATTTAGAAGGAAGCTGATGATTGCCAAAGTCTGGGAAAAAAAAAACCCATCTAATCTGTCTTATACCTTCTGCTTAGATATAAAAATTATTTCTTATATCAAAAACTCACTGTTTACTACCTATAGGTTATAAATTATTTCTCAAAAGTTAAAAGTTATTTGATTTCAGTAGATAAATTACCCTAAAGTAAAGAAAATATCCCCTAATAAAGGACTTTCAGACATACTGTTAAACTCACAGCAAGAAACAGCTCCTGGAAGTTCAAAGGAAAAATATCAAAATTAGAAATTAGGCATATTTTTAAACAGAGTATGATTAATGACTGGGAAAAGAAGTACACAAAGTGGATTCTTTACTTCTTGTAGAACATGTAAGGTCATGCACTTTAGTTAATAACAAGAATACTTCCAGCTATAAGCTAGAAATTACTGAGGAGGAGAAAGCTCAGTTCACATTAGTCAATCACTGTTTGACAATAAGCTACCAGTGTGAAAAAAGACAAACACTGCCCTAGAATTCATCAGCTCAATTATTTCTAGTAACGATGGGGGAAGTGTTAGTATGGTGCTGGTAAAGTACTGCTAAGACATCACTTCAATTATTGTGTGTAATTATGAATGCTTGTGTTCAAAAAAGATTAACTTAGGCTGGAGCAGCTGCAGAGAAGGACTACTAGGATGATGAGAAGAATGTAAAATATGTCACAAAAGGAGACAGAAAGAGCTTGTTTAGAGAGAGGATGACTGCTATCACTAAATATCACGGGGTTGTAAAGGAGCTGTTTAAGCCAAAAGGCAACCATGGTATAAGAACAAAGGGTTGAAACTGGACTTGAATAAATTTACTCTAATTTAGATCCTTTTTAATCACTAGGCAAATGAAGCATTGAAACAATTTTGCAACAGGAATTTAGGAGATAAACGACTATAACCAGCTTTAAGATGGAGCTTAAATCCACGTGCATTCAAGCTACAGCATCATTGTCACAGCCCCTGCAGCACAGGGACCAGAGCCAACCTGAAAGGTTCCCTCCTGGGGATGATTCCCTGGTACCACAGGGATCATGTGCCAAAATGGCCAAATCACCCCAAACTGTAGGGCCTCCTGAAACCATCATGCTCAAACAGTGACCAAGCCCCGAGGTTATTTTAATAACTTGTCTTCTCTTAGAAATTAAAAAATTAGATCTACCAAAAAGTAGCCCTGTTTCCCAGTTTTCTGTTAATGTCAGAAATCTACTTTTAAAAGCTAATCACTCATTTATTTTTTCCAAAGCAAAGCTCAGATTACACTGAGAATGCCATGGTTAAGCAGACTTGTACCAAGGTTCATATACAAAAAGGCAGTATTTAGATCATGCTGCCAAACTGTTTCTCTTGTACTTTATGTGAGTAGGAAGCATGACTCCAGCCACAAAGTCAGGTTAGCATTGATTAACAGTGTTTCAGCTTAATGCAGTAATTAATTAATTAATTAATTAGTACTTAATACTGCAAGTACCTTTCTTGTTGCATGTGGAGTGATGAAGCAGTGTTTTAATAGAAATCTAGCTGTGGTATGGTCATACATTGGTCTACAAACTCCTTCTGTTTATCATAAAAGGTTATTTCATTACACTGATTTCCTGAAACCCTTCAGATTTATTATTTGCCTTTAGGGCAGAAAAATACAAAATCTTCTTATGAAGACTCTAAGCTATTTTCCCTTGTATTAGAATAATTTTTAAACTACTTTTATCTTCCTACTACTTCTTAAATGCCTGCTCTAATTAGATTGACAGCTTCTCACTTTGTTGTTCTGAAAGCTGTAGGACTGTATTAATAAAAAACAAACCACCAAACACTTCAAGAAACAAACTGCAAATAAAATGGGTGGGGATTTAAAGTGCAAGTTCCCTCATGTTTAGAATTTTTACTAAGGTTAATGAATTCACTTTAAATTTAATAGCAACAACAACAATAATTATACTTCAATATATTAATAATAATTATTATTCACATGAGCAAGGTTTCTTGTTCATGTGGTTTATGTAACCCATAAAACCATGTCTGTGATCGTTTCCACTGAAAAAATCCACTTGACTATACCCCATTTTTAACCACTCCAGAATTCATGTTTTTTATCTCTGGTGCAAGTACTTGTCTTCAATATGTTTTGGGTGAGGGGGAGCTTGTGACAGATAAAGTAGTAGCAATATGATACATTTTCCTTTGCTAGTAAAACAAGGAGGAAATTATTTTCAATTAAAAAAGACAATGAAAATAAACACAAACCAGGATCTTTACTTATTTTTATTAGACTGATTCATGAAAGTGAGCACTACTTGAGGGAGTTGTGAACATGTTTTCGTATTTGGGTGGGATTTTGAAAATTGCTTTTGAAGATCTTTATATTTCATTTATAATAAAATACCTAATATAAGCACAGGAGACTCAAAATAAAGAATGCCACAAGATTACAATTGGTAGTGCTGAAGAACCAAGACTTTCTTATAAATGATCAGCAGATGCCTCTGTTTGGAAATTGCAAATTAATTCAGTTCAAAATTAAATGCTTTCTGAGTCATTCCCTAGAGACTGGAATTCAGCCTTTAAATACACGTGAGAAAGCATCAAATGTGAGTCAGTAAAACAATGCATGAAAAGCCACTTGTCCTGGCGAGACTCTTCTACACCAGCTTTTTAGAGAGTACTTCAGAGGGTTTGCAACAGCACAAATTCCACAGCCAGTATAAAACCAGATTGTGTTAACAGTAACCTTTCCTCCTCTTTCTCACCCTGTGCCAATAGGGTGACATTAAATACAATTTCACTTAAATTCACTTAGTGAATAAAAAAAAGTTGCTCCATGTAATTTCAAAGCTATGTTGATAGGATGCTGTAGCTGCACTGCACTTCAGCTGTTCCCAAAGCTGAACTATGAAGCTGTTTGCTACCAGAACCAGACAATACCCTGAGTGTGAAGGAGGAAGCCGGGGTGGGACTCGGCCCCAGGCACAGACGATGGAGACGTGCCCGCGCATGAGAGAGGAGTCTTGGCTCCTCACACACAGTGCAGGTCAGTCAGCCCATGCCATGGACCTGTGTCCACCTTGGCACATTAAAGCTCCATGTGTCACCAGCCAAAGAAAATTAACCAGCTGTAGGCTGACCTTGCCTCATCTGTGGGGAAGGGGCAGGAAGGGCTCTTATCCAGGGTTTTATTAGCATTTTACTTAAAGGCCATGCACCATAGTCCATTCCTTCTGACCAATTTGTAAGTTTATGCTTCAGATATTAACTAAAGTAATTAATCAACCTCCAGTATCAGTACAGGCTGGGGGACAAACAGATGGAGAGCAGCCCTGCCAAGAACACTTGGGGGGCTGAAGGGAGGAAAGCTGGACATGACCAGCCATGTGCAGCTGCAACCCAGAAAGCTAAACGTATCCTGGGCTGCACCAAAAGGAATGTGGGCAGCAGGGAAAGAGAGGGGATTCTGCCCCTTTGCTCTGCTGAGACCCCACCTGCAGTGCTGCATCCAGATCTGGGGTCCCAGCACATGAAGAGCATCCACCTGCTGGAGCAAGTCCCAAGGAGGGACACAAATCATGGTCAGAGGGTTGGAGCACTTCTCCTGTGAAGTCATGCTGAGAGAATTGGTGCTGGTCAGCCTGGAGAAGAGAAGGCTCCAGGGAGTTCTTATGGAGACCTTCCAATACCTGAAGGGAGTCTACAAGAAAGATGGAGAGAAAATATTCACAAGAGCATCTAGTGACAAGACAAAGCTGAACAGCTTCAAACTTAGAGTAGATTTAGTTTAGACCTTAGACCTTAGGAAAATTTTTTGCTGTGAGTGGTGAGACACCAGAAGAGGTTGCCCAGCCCCTGGTAATGTCCATGGCCAGGTTGGATAGGGCTTTGAGCAATTAGGTCTAGTGGAAGGTGTCCCTGCCCATGGTAGGGGCAGTTGGATCTTTAGGGTCTATTCCAAACCAGGCCATTCTACAATGACTCTGTAATCATAGATTTACCAGATGGAAGCCCTCTGCTTTGGGCCAGAATACTATGTCACCGACTTCTTTGTATGAAACTCCTAATATTCTCATAACATACTTGAAGTAGACAGCTTTTATCTCAAGGACTATTATGGACTTCTAACAAACTTTATATATCTCTTATCATAAGAGCTTAGACCTCAAAAGCTAGATTTCTAGGGAACATTCCAATTAAGTTTAAAATGCTTCATATGCTATTAAATCAAAATCCTATGTAGTGAAATATTCGAGTTTCACAAAGTCCTTCAGTCTCCATGAGCCAATCTGTCCCACCCCTATGAGTTCCTTGAATCTAGAGGTTTGTTTTTTTTATGTAAAGCTGTCACCACAACACCCTGCATAACTGAATATGACAGTTGTCTTTCAAAACTCCTCTGGATGAACTGCAGTGAGCATCAGAAAACTGCATATCACTCCAGAAGAACTTTGCATTTCAATCAGTCCTTGGAAAACAGGGCACCTGAAGGCATGGCTGTGTGTGGCCTGAGCCAGACAGCCAAGGTCCCCAAGCCATGCACAGCAAAAATGAAGTCCCTAATAGAAGGATGCTCAGAAAGAGGCTGAGGAGATCCAACTAGGAGTAAAGCACAGAAGAGAACACTAAACTTTCCTGGTTTTAAAGACAAAAACAAAAAAACCCAGCAACTAAATTCCTCATAAATGTTCCAGGATAGAGACTGTTACTGAATTTTACATATCCTCCTCAGCATATTTAAGTGGATAACAAATAAACATTTATTTGTCCCATGCTAAGCAAAAATCCTTTAGATTATCACATATATCTGATAAATTCTTCAGAGCAAATCTGAATTCCATACTGATGCTAAATCTTTACCCAAACTTTCATTAGAAGCTAGCACACACCTCTTTGATAGTCTCAGGGAAAATTGCAGCTAAAGCATATTCCAGTTTATTTGGTTGAATTCTTGGCAGATTATGACTAAAGATTATTTAAAGAGTTCATTACATCTTTGCACTCCTTAAGCAAAGGTTATCACAAAGCTGCCTGTGTGAGTGAATTATGACTACTGGGTGGTCACTAGTGCCTGTGATATTAGTTATTACATGTTCAGTGATAAATTTAAATCAGTAGACAACAAGGAGAAATCTCTACCAAGACCTTCATTATGGAATCTAAAAATAGCAAAATTACAGTTACAGGGAGAAAATGATAAGCTTAATGTATACATATGCTGAGCAAACAGATGGTATATTTCAGGAAATTTACTATTCATATCAAAATTAAAAATTTAAACTCGACCCTTCTAAAAATTAAAACTTGCAGGATGAAACAGATCTGAAAGTCTTTTTTTTTAAATCTAGACTTTGTTAATGTTCATATTTTTCATCCTAAGAGCTAATGCTGCCAGCATTTATTGATTCAGCCTTCTAATAATTACATCATCCTTCCAGCATGTCAGAGACTGTCAAGGTGATTATGATGGCATATGACTGGAGTATGACTCCTGTGTCACAAAATATTTGTGTCACTAGTTTATCCAGAAACAGACATATAGCAAATGTCAGAGTGATAGAGAAGAAAAATACTGACTTTATTAATAAACTGCTATGTAAAATGTCTCATCACTTGCTGTAATGCTGCCAAAATAGCCTTGTCAAGTAATTATTTAAATAGGTTTTTTTTAAATAAACTAGAGCTCATTGAAAGTGCTCTGAACAACATCACTTCTTCCCAAAACACCACAAGATCTTTCAATATTCAGCTATTTAATTTGATTCTATCTGGTAAAATCAATCCAGCTTTCTCACATAGCTGCAAAGTATCTTTACTTTCCTGCACTCACTACTTGTCAGTACTTTTGCTTAGCATGGGACTGGATTTCTTCTAAAGGTTGTGTTCCTTCAGGCACTCAAACAGCTCAAACTAAGCCTTATGAAGATACAACAGCTTTGATTACAAAATGCACCAATTTTAATAATTGTATTCTTTTTCCTAAGATTTGAAAGCAGCCAAGAACAGCAGATTGACTCATTTGATAAATTTAACTAAATCCTTCTTAAGGCTTTCAATATCTTGAAGGTATAGTTTTGACTTAAAAGACATATTTTCTTTCTTTTCAGAAGCAAAAGTCAGTGTTCAAATGACACTATGTCTAATATGTCACCAAAAACAATGGAACTCAAGCAGCAGATGAACTACTAAAGTATTAGCACACATATTTTGTTAAAGAAATTTAAAATCATATTTTTTTTCCCTCTCTTTCAAGAGCTTTAAAAAGTAAGGTGCAAAGCCACACCCAGACTGACACGACCACCCTGGAATTATGAATGGACCTCATTCAGTAATAAAATCTAGCAGAGCAGAACTGCAGAACAACCCTACTCCTAAGAGTAAGGACTTCATGTGAAGCTCTGCACTTTTTCTTCCTGGGGATTTTATGGCAAGAATGACTGGACTGACAGGCTCCTGTGAGGTGATGCTCACTTACAAGCAAGTGCATGTTAGATAATTTACAAATTTCACTTCAAACTAACCCCAGTTTTCTAAGCTCAGTAATCAGCAAATACCCCTTTTAGCTGTGGCACAAGCTGTAAGAATGACCTTGCCCGTGCAAAGGCAGAATCCCTTCTCTCCCCCTGCCAACAGTGCTGGTGATAGCTGAGCTGGAGCAGCACAGAGGCACTCTGAGCTTCCCTCCTGTGCCCCAGCTGCTCCCACAGCCACCAGGAACCTGGGAACCTCCTTCTCTAGTTCATGTTTTAGCACTCAATAAAGATGCAACCCTACAAAACACTCCCTACAAACAGCAATCACCTTTCACTGGTATGTTCTTGAAAACTGGGATATTCCTTTGAGCAGATTCGGAGCAGATTTTTCTTGTGAACCATCTCTGAAAACACACAAATGATTATCAGTCACAACACTGACAAGAGACAAGCAAACAGTGAATTCAGCTGGTAGGACAGGTGATGATCAGGATTTAACAGAGGGCTCCATTTTCCTGTAAGCCTGATTTTTTACCATATATAATCCACTCCACTTTGAAATGTAGCAAACTGGCAGATATGGGGGAAGCAGTCTGATGACATTTGTTTGTCATAATATGCCAGAAATTAGTTTACAAACTTGTCTTCAAAATTATGACAAAACCAAATTCCAATACCATTTCACATTTGCAAGAGGCTTCAATGCATCTTAATTGATGAAGTCCAAGAGCTCAGTAAGTTTTGCTTGAGTATGTTATCACATCCTGACAAACACAACATGCAAGGAAAGTAATAGGCCTGGAACAACCAGAAAGTCAGGAGAAGGGGCTCTGACTGTCACAGAGCCAGGCTCTGGACAAGAAGCAGTGCAGGCAGGCACACTGGCAGTGACAAGCTCAGGCAGGCACAGGAACCATTGCTTGATCAATTCTTGAGGCATACACACACACAGAGAATGCAATATTAAGATGGCCCTAAATTTCTCGATGATGGCCTTTTCCCCCTACTTTATTAAAAATACCCCTCTCTTACTACAAGTTACCATGCAACTCCAGCCTGTCAGTCTTGCTGAATGTAGTTCTCAAAGCACAATGACATCTTTTGGAGAGGAAAGTATTTTGTTATTGTTATTGCAATCAATGAAGGCTTAATTCATTTTTCCTTGATTTTTCTGCACTATTATCTGTATAATAATGACAGTTGTGAACAGTAAAGATTGAGTTGTATTGTGCCAGCATGTCTGTACAAATAATAAAGAAGAAAGCCCTTGCTTTTAGAGATCAGTCTAGCTGGTGAACAAATAGGACAAATGCTATTGCTAAGAAAATAAAACAGTAACAAAAGAGAAGTGAGTCATACATTGACATTTCCTAATCAATGGCAAGCAAGAGTGATTTACCCATTAAAAAAGCAGAGAAGATTTTAAGGCAAGATTTAGAATCATAAAATCACTGATGTTGGAAAACATGTCCAAAATCAAGTCCAACTTTTAACCAAATACTAACTTGCCCACTAAACCATATCACAAAGTGACACATCTAATAATTTTTTGAACACTTCCTGGGGTAGTAATTCTGCCACTTCCCTAGGGACATTTTTCAATGCTTAACCACCCTTTCAGTGAAGAAATTTTTCCTAATACCCAATCTAATCATCCCCTTGTGCAACTTGAATCCATCTCTCCTTCTCCTGTTAATTGTTGCCTGGGACAAGAGGCCAACTCCCCCCTCCCCACACCCTCCTGCCAGGCAGCTGCAGAGTGCGATAAGGGCACACCCTGAGCCTCCTTTTCTCCAGGCTGAACACCTCCAGCTCCCTCAGCCTCTCCTCAGCAGACTGGAGCTCCAGACCCTTCCCCAGCTCTGCTGCCCTTCTCTGGACTCGCTCCAGCCCCTCAAAGTCATTCTTGTAGTGAGGGCCCAAAACCAGACACAGGATTTGAGCTGTGGCCTCACCAGTGCCGAGTACAGGGGGACAATCCCTGCCCTGCTGCCACACTGCTGTTTATACAGGCCAGGTGCCATCAGCCTTCTTGGCCACCTGGGCACACCTGGCTCATCATGTTCAGCTGACTGTGGACCAGCACCCCCAGATCCTTTCCCAATGGGCATCAGCTTTTTTACAAAAAATTAAAATTTGGAATATGTTTGTTAACAAGACTCAAAGAGGATTGGTTGAACATTGTACTTGGAATTAGGATGAAAAAAGGAGAGTGAGGAATAAATGCATATGTCTAGATAGACGGGGGTGGGGGCTGTGTACCTATTTATATATTATTTTCCTTTATTTAAAGAACCTACAATTTGCACAGTTCAAAAAGTGTTTCAAATTACTTTCAAAATATAATAGTATAAATAAAAATAATCAACCTATCATAATGAATATTTAATGTCTTCATATATTTTGAATGAAATCCTTACCTTACTGGAATCAGGAATATTCTCAGTGGTATGAGGTATAGCAAAAACACTGATCAGATCACAAACTTTCACATAAGTTTTTTTACGACATGCATTTTATAAAAAATTAGGAAGCAGTTGAAAATTCACATTAAAATTCAATTATTCTCTGGCTTTTCCCCATACCACTTTTTGGTCACCCAGGGGGGAAAAAAAGCGGATTTATATAAGACCTGAAAAAAACATCACTACTGAATAAATGTACTTGCAAAATTGGATCAAAATTGGCCCCAACACTTCAATTAGCACTCTGGTTTTGGCTGTGTAAAAGTATTTCTAAAGGCATTTTCTAGTTTAAAAACTCCAGGGGCCCCTTCATGAGCACTGGCACATGGAAAATGCTCCTCTGTGTCTCCAGTGCAATCATCACCCCGACCTCATCTGCAAAGCCTTACGGGTTGCTTGTAGAATTAAACACTCACCTGCACCCACTATTCAGAGCTCACAAATATTCACTATTCACTATTCAATACTCACTATTCAGAGCTCACAAATACAAGCAATGTTACATGTGCCACACCTCTAAGGAGGTTCATTCTCTTTTTCATCCTTCACCACACAAATGCTAGCAGGAGCTACAGGTATATTTAAAAGGTAAAAGGTTTGAAGTGTTTTCATGTCATCTTCATAATGCTACAAAGATATTTGAAATAAATTGTGGACTAACTCAGAGTTTTTCAACAGATTAGGGAAAAATTGGATTTTGATGTCCAAGAGCTGCTGCTGCTGCCATGGCTGGAGTTAGACAAACCTGACAAGTCCAAGAGTAATTGCACAAAAGGATGAAGGTGTTCAGGGTGACTGGATGAAGCTAGACTAGAACTAGGCCACTTTATGTATTTCCTGTGTAGACTCCCTCTCCAGTTAACTTGTTCCTCCAACCTTGGGGCATTGGTGTCTGCCTTATCCAATTACGTTTGGGGAATTTTCTTCCTCAGCAGTTAAAATACTTGGGGACATTTCCTTGCCAGGCAAGCACAGGTAATTACTGCCTATGCTGTGATAATGAATATATGTTGTATTAATAAAGCTAAAACCCTTTCCACAAGGCATATATGACAGTCAGTCATTTGCAGAAATGGTCAACTTTTGGCCATGAAGACAATTAAGTAGTAATTAACCATCATGACCCAGAGACTTTCAAAGTTTTATCATCATTATGGTTTCCTTGCATACCATTTGTAGGTGGAAGTATCTTAAAACTCAAATGTAAACTTTCTTGACCAATGTCAGTTTGGCATCAACTGACTATTTAATTGACTGTTAACAAATTCTTCCAGATATGACTGCTATACAGATATTTTATCTTCCTGTTAATTGGTAATTATACATTGGCAGAAAAATCACTGTTTCTTTCCAATTATTCCAGAACTCAGTGACTATTTAAACTTTGCTAATTAGCAGCGGAGGGCTGTTACATCTTCTGGGCAAATTGTATTTGATAATCCCTATTAAAATATACATGGCAGTAGTTGACTTGTAACAAAGAAGAAAAAAAAAAGAAAAAAAAGTGGCAGTTCAAAGGGTATTAGATACAGCACAAGGCAAACGGGGGCCTATTAAAATTTCCCCAACTGTTCTAATGAGAATGCCGAGGGTCATTTCTTCCTAGTTTACCATCTGTTTGGTTTCTGGCAAATATCTCTGGTGTGAAGGGAGGGTCCTGGAGCCCATTTGGCTTGTCACAAAGTAAACCAGGGATCTGCAGCAATTTCAGTAAGTTACAAAACTGCACTTCAAGATCAGTAGCATGTACATGGCTGAAAACTTTTTTAAAGAGTTGTCATTTACCGACTATTCCTTACTTTTTAGAGCTGTGAGCAAGCACAGAGAGGCAGACTGAGCAGAAAAGATCTATTTTATAGGCTCACCTAATAAGAAAATGCAACAGTTGGTCTTTTACCATCTCACAATGTTAGTGGGGGATATTTTCCCTTATATGTCAAAATCTGAAAGCAAAACATTGTCCCAGAAACATCAGTGTTTGAGCATAAACTGCTGCTCCAAACCAAGCCTCTGACAGCTGAAAACCACAAACCCCATCCAGGATCAGGGGGAGCCTTGGATGTCTCCAATGCACGACCCAGACCCAGGCACTGACAGAGTTGGGTGCATTGTCTGTGGTACCCCCTTGGAGATGATATGCGGGTGTCCTTCTGCCCCCCAGGCCCCTCTTTGCTGCTTCCTCTGGAGAGGAAACCAGCATCAGACAGCATCACCTACAGCAACTCTGCCCTAAGCCCGCTCAGAGTCAAAAGGGATACTGGAAACCACTCTTTTCCTTTTCCCCAGTTCCCAACCCATACAGAACCAGATCAAAATGATCCTCTCTCTATAAAATGAAAGGGGGTTTTGGTTAGCTATGCATTCACACATGTAACCAAAATACCCAGTGAAGGATTATGTGAGGGCTGCTTTAATCCTGTCAAAATGCAATGGAATAGTAAGAAGCAAAGAGTAAAAGATAATTTAAGTGGCATTACATTATATCTGGTGATTGCTCTTTCCAGGATTTCCTCTAGGAAATGTATTATTCACTCACCATATTTCAAAGAATATTTGTAACTATTCAGTTTTTTATATCCCAGAGAGTCAGTGTATTACTTAAAATAGGTATGATCATCTTCATGGTATAGAAACAAAGAATTGCAATGGAAAAAAGACCGCAATATTATCTTTTATCTTCTATTTTTTGCTTTCTAGAAGATGCAAGTTTAGGCACTAAAATGTTTCTAGGTAATATCACCCTCCTAGTTTCTTATAAAGTAGCCCACACAGTTAAACAAAACTTAAATTTCACAAGGAGTTTATAACCTCACAGTAGAATTATCTGTTTTGAAAGATTGCAAATTACAAGTTGTGTAAACCTACACAGAATATAAACAAAAAATTTCTGTTATCCAATTAGGCATATGGCAATACTTTCCAGTGTAATCAGCTTGGATTCCACTGCCTCTACTACAATAGAACCTATGGACTTCCAAGAGGATCTTTGCAATTTAGGTTGGAAGGTTAATGCATATATAAATGTTATCATGAAATTACTTGTTAATTCCACATTTACTAAAGGTACACATCAGTGTAGTCATTATGATTTTGCATAAAATTGGGTTTTGGGGGTTCTTAGCTAGGGAGGCTCATGTTTCCCACTGTAGTTTGTAAGAAACTAATTACACCAACCTTAAATATAATTTGTCACGTATTTATCATTGCAAAGCTACCAGGGAGCCAGGAAGCCTTGGGAAGAACCATGGAGATGCAGTGTGAGTGGCAGGTCAAAGGCAAGCTTTGATGTGCACAGCCCAGCACATCTCTCTGCTCAGCCAGCCTGTCACCAGGATCATCCTGTGTAATGAGACAGATTTGGGTCCTCAGCTCACGGCGCTCCTTATCGCTGCTGAGGGATTAGGCTGTAATCTTCTCCTGTAATTGTAGAAATGATAGCGTGCTCCCTGCTCCCTGCTTTCCAGAGCACACAGCTTTGGAGGAGCCATGTGGTATTTTCACGCTCCTGCCAAGCTACACAGTGGTTCCCCTCTCACCCACCAAACCATTTATCCTTACTCTTGTTTGCAAGCAGTCATTCCCATCAGACCCAACACCACTTTTGTAGCTTTCTAATATTTTTTTTAGTAGTCCTACCTCCCACTTTCTTCTTTTATAAATTGACTAAACCAAGCAGTGAAAGCCCCTAAATTACTGTATGGGAGATTAGTCTCGGTGGGCTGATAAACCCCAGAGCACAGCCACATGACCCAAGCAGTCAAAAAAAGGCCAAACACCAACAAGAAGCCTCAGAGACAAAAGCAGAAGAAAGAAAAAGCACTGATGGATAAAGAGATCCCACAGAATTCCAAAATGTGTCTCCAGAGACAGACAGGGTGGGAATAAACTGAGGGCTACCAGGTGGCATGTGAAAGGAGGAGACAAAGTGGGATTGCCTATCAGCCATCAATGCTGAAAGAGGTGGGAACATTTCCCTGTACAGACCACGCTGATCAGGAAAGGAGAGTGGAAATGACACTGAAGAGATGCAACTGAGAGTATCTGTTGTATCAGGGGGGTCTAATGAAGAAACACTCTCCTTAAAAGCTACTTTTAAAGGTAATTTCTTTGCTAAAGGATCCTCCCAGCTTGGTTTAGTGAAGTTTCAACACATTTACGTTTGCTCCCAGTTCTAATTCTAGCTTTACAATTTTAGTTTTACCTTAATCTGAGCACAGAAAATGGTTCGGCCTGGGACAAAACTGCTATTAACTTTTATACCCCAAAACTCACACATTTCTCCCCAAGAAATGAAGGTTTCCCAAACAAAAATTTCAACTAGCTTCATGTCAGTGTAATCCCACAGATGAAATCAGGAGCTATTTCTTTGCCTACACTGTATGTACTGAAGAAGAAAGAAAACGTAACCCTAAGAATCAAAATATTTCATTATTTTTTCTTCAAAGCTCCTTGACATGGTTAACTGTTATAAGTGACAATGATCGTGTCTTCATCACATAACTTCCTAAACTGGTAAAAGATAATTGCAGTCACAACACAGTAGCTCATAGCACAGAAGAGACATATGTGTATGTTAGAGAGACTTCAAATTGTTGAGCAGTCTGGGAGATTATGATAATCTAGTGTGACCTCCTGTGTAAGACAGACAAGAGCATTTCAATGGTAATATTACAAGGGAGAAAAAATATTCTTCCCTGCACCATAAGCAACCACTATCAACCCAGTTTCAGAATATTACTATCTTCAGGTTTTAAAGGCCCAGCTTTGCCCCCCTCTGCTCACATCTAATCTATGATAAACCACATAAATCTTTGAATTGAGGTCTCTGAACCTGACTAGTCCTCATCATTAAAAAAACATAATAATTTCCAGCAACCTGAACTTGGATATCACAATCACTTGCCTCAAAGGAGAAACTGCTTCTTTGCTGATTGGAAATGATGACACAACAGATGGATCTGGGGTTTCTGGAGAAAGTGCTTTATGTTTTCTTCAGAAAGCAAACAATGTCACTCCCACCTACTATTTCAATAAACAACATATTAAATACTGTGGAGACTGCTCTATTTTTCTATTGAAAATGGTAGATTTTAAAATATAGTTACTTTTTAAAACTACTAAATAATTTTTAAGCTTATCATTTACATGCTAAATGCTTTTTGGAAGAAGCCAGCTTTTTCATCTCTCACTGCAAAGTAGAGACAGGAAAAGTTTGTGTAGTTCTTAGTCCTGGGAGCCATCAGTACATCATAGATTGAGCATTCATATAGAATTGCATTTGAAAGCCATTGCCATTTTTCCTTCACTGTTTATTTTTTACTGTGACTTCAAAGACACTGCACAAGAGCATAATCTGTTATGAAACATTCAGAATGTTTTTTTTTCCTTCTCCAATATATATATACAAGCTTCGGAAATAGCAAAAAAATCCAGCAAATTGAGACTTTTTTAAAAATATTTTTAAATTAACACTGTGTTACAACTGACCCTACAGTTTATCCACAGAAAGCTAAAAAGAAAAAAAAATCAGAGATGGCAGCACTTTTTCTCTAACGCAGATGGAGGCATGCTCAAGATAGAGCATCAGATCTCCTCAGGCATGATATTTGAGAATTTGTATTGATGAGCAAAACAAAGTAGCTCCAACTCTACATGACTGTTTTTGCATCACTTCAGCTTTTGCATTTTTCCAGCCTGTAGGCCTGGAGTTTCTTTTGCATACAGAACACTCATGCCACCAGTTTAATTGTTGGTTATCTTACAGTGACAGAATGGCCAAAGTAACACATCAAGAGCTAGAGAATGACCTTTGGCAAGTTAAAAAAGGCCACGTTGTTTTCGTCTGTCATACATCACGTTACTTTAATATCTGTCTCAATAAACCATCAACTGGAACAGACTTAGTCCACAAACATAGATTCACATTTAGAGAAAAATATAGACATTCTTTGAAAATGCACAGAGGTATTTAGGTTCTTAAAATTTTACTTAATTGTCATTCTTAAATACTTAGTTGCAATTAAACATGACCTGTATACTTTGGCCAGTGAGTTTGCCATGATCTCCCAATGATGTGATACAAACATTTATTTTACAGCAAGGTAAAGCTTGCCAGTGACCTGACCATCCCAGAAATTTTACATTGCTAATTTCTTTCTGTCTTGCCTACTCCTGTAATCAGTACAGTGGGAAAGGAGAAACAGCAGTACAAATTCTTCCAGAAAAGAGAATCTTTCAGTGCCTTTTGCACAAGGTATGAAATACTTGTGCCAGCCATGATCTTCCCTTTGAAAGTCTGACTAACTAATAACTGTGGTGTTATTCAGAGATGCAAAGCCCTTCTCAAATTACCCCTCAGTACAGTTTTAAATAATGTGCTCTTTACCTTATATTCTTTCATTTACAAGCAAATGTATGCCTACTGACTGACACTCAAATGCCCAGACCACTCATGCTCTACATGCTTTATAACAAAAACAAGTACCATGAGAGGTTATTATGAAGAAAATACTGAATTCTGGCCCAAGCAGACAAATTAGCATTTAAACATGCTACTGCAATTGCAGTGCAGTTGGTGTCCCATACGACTGCTATCTGTTTTTGTACCTTCACCACAGATTCCTTGGTAGGGTCACTGAGTTCCTCCAACTCAAGGAATGCAATTCTTACTATTATTTGTAAGGATATAAAAAATGCTACCAAATAACGAACTGCAGAGGGTATAGCTGTCAATTACTTGCACAAATTTAGAAAGGATTATTTTTAAAATGTTTGTCCTTAGCACAGCTGCTACTGCTGAGGGCTACAGAAGAACCTGAAATACATGATAATTTTGCAAAGCCTATCTTATCCCTTTTACTACAATTCTGCTTTTTAGACATGGTAAGTAACTGGTTGCATAAAATGCCTTGACCAGCATTCTGGTTTTAAGGAAGATGCTATTTATTAACTGAATGGAAAAGTAGGTTGACATAAGCTTAAAGAAAACAGGTTTTCAGCCCAAGAAACACAGAGGCTTTGGACTAAATGCTTCACTTTATAGAAAATGTCACACAATTTAGAAATGGCTGTTTAAAACAATTTATCTGCTGAGGCTTTTCTTTCTTAAAATGTATATGATTCAGCATTTAATACCAGGGCTGAGCAAAGTTGAAGGTGGTACAAGAAGCAGTAAAAGCTGCTTAAAAGCCACCACTGCCTTATGTCATTGACTCCCACTGACTTCCATCTATTACTCATTACTCAAAGTTAACCTGTTCCAGTAATTGTGTTGCCACCGACATCCTCTGTACAACCAAGTACTCGTTACCCTGGGCTGCAGAAGGTAAATTACATTGGACTTACCAAATCCAAAAGCACTGGAACCACCAACACTCTGGGAAGCCTGAACACTGGTAGATGTGTAGAGCCCAGTTACCAGTAAGCCATCAAAGAAGGTACTCGTTGAAATAGTCACTGAAATGAGAGAGATAAAATATGTGTAAATATTATGGTTAAGATCTTGTACATGCTCTGTGAGCAGGCTCTTGCTCTTGAATGACATCCCATCATACAGTCCAGTGAATTCATCTGAATTCCCCCAATATTTAGGCTACTTTTATTTTCAGTTGGTGCTTGGGTAGTTGCCTTTGCCAGAAGGATAAACTATGGTATATTCATGAAATGCACAATGAGTTGCTGGAAATAACACACTGGAATAGATGTCTTGTAAGCAATTGTCCATACATTAAACTGTAGTGAAAGCAATGAAATTACCAGGATTGCTGTACTGCTCTTTCCAGATCTAAACAGAGTGCCAAGGTACAGTTACCATGCTTAGTACAGTGTGATACATTAGAGTTACATGGCAATCTGAGACATTACAAATTGTGTGTATTTAAATAGCTCAGGAATGCACTTTTAAGAGATTCTTAAGTAATAGCAGAAAACATCCAAATAGCAACTACAAGTAACATTGGAATCCATACATTCATTAGAATTGACAATTGTTGCAATATTTATTCAATTTTTGTGTGCATTAATTTTCATATTTTTTACTTTGGTATGTTTGCCAAGGTAACCCACAAGGGAAGCCAGTTGATATGACCTTTTTGGATTTCAGCAAAGCTTTTGATACTGTCTTTCAGGATGTCCAGTACATGGCAGGATAAACACATCACTGACTCACAGGTCAGGCACAAAGGGTTAAAGTGAATGGGGTGACATCAGAGTGGGGACCTGTCACTAGTGGGGTTCCACAGGACTCCATCCTGTGCTCTTCCACATCTTCATGAACTCTTTGGGCACAGGACTGGAAGGGATACTGAGTCCAGAGACGATACCAAACAGGGAGGAGCTCTTGACTCTTTCTAAGGAAGAGAGGCCCCGCACAGAGACCTCGACAAATCAGAGGGCTGGGCAGCCACCAACCATATGAAGCTTAATTAAACAAATAAAAAAACTCTGCTGAAGAAGAGTCTGATGACTTGTAGCCTCATACACTGAAGATGCATCCAGACCTCACACAGTTACCACACTCATTCTGCTTCATGCTTCAATCCTTCTTATTTCTTTAATGTGGGAACAATTCTTGTCAGGGGTTTCTGATAAACTCTGATAAACTTCCTAAATCACCTTCTACTTCCCTACATTTCCCTCTTTTGCTGGGGACATCATGAGCCAGGCCAGGAAATTGAAGTAAGGTACTCCGAGGTGACTGCTAGGACATTCATTGGTGATACACTTTCAAAAGAGAAACTGGTGGTTTTCTTCAGTCCTAATAGTCAGTGTTTCCTCTGTGGTACACATTTGGCTTAAAATTAGTGTTTAATATTTAAAAATACATTAAAATGTTGTCAGTAGCTTAATTTACTTTGAGCAGAGGAACAGTATTTACCATGTTTCATTTATTATCCAACTCTTCATATTTAATTATTTTCTTTTTTTTTTGATTATTTAATACTACACTGAATAAATCCTGAATCCAACTTTTCTGCTCCCATGACTCCAAATTTCAGTGTTTTGCAATAGACACTTCCCTGGATTCAGATGCAGGTTCAGAGCCATATGTTCAGTTTTTAAGAACAGGCTACTTCTGATAGATGTTAAAAGAACAGCAAAAGACTCTAGATTTTATTTTTTTTTTTTTAAATAAAAGATGTATTAGGGAGAGTAAAATAAAATCAAACAAGCAAACAATGATTTTTTTTCTGCATTTGATGATGAACTGGTGAATAATACATGACCTTTTCTTCCTGTTATGCCTTTAAACCAACAAAGAAGAAAAACATATGTTGAAAAGTATGCCTATGTGTTATTTTTGAAGACTTGGCAAAAGAGTCAGTGAAAAGCACTGATAGAAGGGCACTGGGCCAGTACTTTTCTGCCATTTTGTTTCCCTGTGGGGAAGCATCTTATTCTTTACTGGATAGGATATAATGCAAAAGCCTACTGTGAACAGGTGACCAGTTTCTCTGTGGGAAAGAAGTGATATTTCACAATGCCTGTATTTGACTTTGGACATATTTGTGTGATTGTCAACCCTCATTTTACATAAGCATCTAATAGGTCAATTTTTATTGTTGAAAAATTTCCAACACAGTATGGCTCCCTCATTAAGCCTCTGGGAAACTGCACAAGGCCTCTGGCACATTTTTTAAAAACAGAGGACTAGGCTGTTATTACACACGTGTCATACATTTCAGAATAATTCCATAGTTCTTCAAGAGAAAAAAAAAAATAATCACGACATTCTCAGTGATGATTTTTTTTCCCTACCCACTGGTGAAATACATCAAATTCTCATGAAATGAAAGAAAACACACACTATGCCAAGTGATAATGACCAAGAACAGGAAAGCCGTGCTAATGCACAGCCCAGCAATAGGACTGTGATTTTATATAGGGGCTAGGGCTTGTTACTGTGGGGTCCTAAATTCCGCTTCCAAAAGCACAAGAAGTTTCCCTCCATCAGGCTTTGTTTGTGCCTTCACAGTGGCTCATGCCATGTTGTAGTTGATGGCAAATACCTGGCACTACAGAAGCAAGGACCAAAGCCATGACCCAGTGGGACTTTGGAAAACACCTGGAAGGACACAGGGCAGCCAGGGCTGGGCAGGCAAGGGGGGCTCTGGAACTGTCCCCACAACACCCAAGGGACAGCACAGCAGCAGGTGTCATCTACCAGCCTGAGCAGCCCTGCTCCATCCTCCACAGGACCCTTCTTTGGGAGCAGAATTTGGTGAGTGAAGCAGTGAGGAGGCCTTCCTGGGGCCCCTGCCAGCCCACAGAAGCAGCCCCCCGTGCCAGCCCTCCCGTCTGCTGCCCAGGACAGGCAGGGATCCCCGGCTCTGCCCGTCTCACCCTCAGCCAGCCATGGGAGCACATAACCCAAGGTGCAGATGTAGGCAGGAAGCCCTCAATTGCTCTGAAATAGTCCAGTAGGAGGGACTGAGAACATCTTCCCAAGAAATGCATGAGGGCTGCATTTTGGAACAACCTACTGATCAGACAATATCACATTGCAAATTTTAGAGGCAAAGGTGGTAACTACTTTAAGAGCTGCTCAACACTTCTATTTTCAGTTCCTGAGATATTTGCCAATTTTTACCCCCTTGGACTATTTGGAGTGGTTTGTTTTTCATGGTGTCTCCCTCAGACTGATTTAATTATTCAAGGAAGAAGGAATTTCAGTCAAAACATTTCATTTCTGAGATGAAGTTAGAGGAGAATATGTTGCCCTGGATGAAAAATTCCACTGTCCTTTGCTTTCATCAACTCTTCTGCTCTGAAGTGTGAGAGTGTTCCTCCAAGTTTGGACAAATTATATTATATATATATATATATATATATATATATATATACACACACACATAAAAAAAAAAGAAAATCAGAGTTCACATATGCTCAACAGAGACATTTTCATTTTTAGTATCTAAATATTTCTGCAGACTCTGTCCTCACTTAGTACTCTTAGAGCACTCTGACTAATAAAAGCTTGCTGAAAAAAGTTCCATGAAAAATATTTCAGTTCAGCTTTGTTGGAGCAGAAGTGCTTTGTGGAGATATCATTTTTTGATGACGTTTTGAACTGAAAAGTTTCTCGGTGTTTTAAAGTAGGAAGTCATATCTGCTGGTTGGAGAGAAAGGGGAAAGAGAGTGAACTTTATCAAAAGTCTAAGCCTTCTTTGAGAATACATCAATTCATCAAAATCCCACTTCTCAAAACACTGAGATGTGAAATGTCACAAAAACAAAGTTACTCCAAAAGTTTGACCAATACCATCACCAAAATCTTAAACATGGGAGACAGAAGAGTAGACCTGAGGGAAAAAGTGAACTAGGACGGAAGAGGTGGTGACTGGAACCAGTACAGAGAATAGGGAAATTTTTGGAGAAAAGAATGGCATGTGATGGAGAAAGTAGCCAAGAGAAGGTGATGAAAAGCAAATGGGACCTGCACCTGTAGCCTGGAAACCCGAGAAAGGTTCAGTATGAAGAATTCACACAACAGCTGGGAAGTGAGACCAGGTGTAAAATCCAAGAGCAAAGTGTGAGTCAGCTTCACATGCTGGTCATCAGCCACAAAAGCAGTCCACTGTCTACTCTTAGTCCATCTTTTAAAAGTGAACAGTGTTTGCATGATGGGTATGAAATATTCCTGTCCACAAAACACATGGATAGGAATACATGGGTGAGTGAATAACTCCAGTTTCTTTTGTAAAAGCCTTGGAAATGGTTCCATGAAAAACAAATCATATTGGGGCTGGGAAACACCATGGAGGGATCCTCTGGGCTGTTTTGCCCTACCTTTCTTTCTGTACAATGACTGTGGTCACAAAATGTGTTTCTGAGAATCACGAGGCCCTCAGTTCAATTTGCTACCAAAAATCCCAGGGAGCTGCTGACTGCAGCTCCTGCACACTCAGCACATACCTGCTGCTGTGCTCGGTTGCTAACAAGGCTGGTTTGGCAGGCACACAGGCTGGCCTCATCCTGCCGAGGCCACCATCTCTGGGAAGCTTTGGTGTTCTTTCCTTGGGAAGGGAGGGGATGCAGCAGCCTTTTCTGGAGAAGCCTTTCATTTTGCACAACAAGTTTCTGTGAGAGCCCTGGCACTGGCGCTTCCCGTGGGACAAGGAACAGCAGAGCCTCTGGCAATGCCAGGAGCTGACATGTCTCGAGGAGGAAGCAGGTCAGGAAGAGGGAAGCTGGCAAAGATGCTGCTGAAAATGTACCACAGGTGGAGGTAGCGGCATAACAGGAAAGACAAAATGGATTTTGGACTGTAGTTATAGTCAAACATTTTTAAGAATTTAATGCTATACTTATAAACATAATTTTCACTGTTTTCCAATACTGTATGCCACATATACTGCATACTGATATAGAAATCTATTAATCAGCGTAAGTAATTGCTTAAAATTTGCCTTACATTCTCACGAGGGACTGATCTACTCTCCAAAAAGGCTGTATTTTGGTTGATATTCAAAATACTCAAAATATAGCAAATGCATCTAACCTGGAAAAGTAGAACAGGTGCCAGGTGGAAGAAGGGGATCATCTCAAGAGGTATCTGCCTCTGACAGGTCTTACTTATTTTGGCTGTTCTTTAGCACCAGCTGAATGTCACTAAGAGGGCAGAAGGATACAGAAATCCCACAGAATTTGCTGTCGATGACAATCACAGAGTACAAGACAGAATTGATAAAGGCAAAGATCTTTGATTCCCCACACACTTAAGAGAGGCAAGACATAGCCACAATATAAAACTGCACTTCTGCATACCATAGAGAAAACAGAAAATAATTGTGGTATGCAAAATGGAATCACCACAGACAATGGACTTACTGAAATGAGGCTTTCTTGCATCAAGGCAATGACAGGCACCTTTTAAGGTTCTTCTCAAGGTCAAAGCCAGTTCCCTATAACACTGTAATATTGCATCATCACACACCTGAGTCATGGCTGGAAACCATCCTCTTTGGAAATAAATTATTTATACTGAAGTAATGCTTTTGGGGGTTTTTTTTGGCTTCACTCCTAAAAAATATACCAGCATCTGCAAGTCAGGTGTGCAATGGCACTGTTCAGAGATGCCTCTGTCCCTTCACAGTGCTGCAGCATCCTGCAGAAGGAATAAAGACAAACATCACTCAGCAAAGGCTGTCAGCACCACGCTAATTCACAGAGTATGCTGAATGGAAAGGGACCCAGCTCCCAACACTGCACAGCACCATGGCCAAGAGTCACACCTGTGCCTGAGAGCATTGCCCAAAACACTTCTTGAACTCTGTCAGGCTGGGGCTGTGATCACTGCCCTGGGGAGCCTGTTCCAGTTCCAAACCACCCTCTGGAGGAAAAACCTTTTCCTGATATTGAACCTAAAGCTCCCTCAACACAACTTCAGGCCACTCCCTCAGATCCTGTCACTGGTCACCACAGAGGAGATCAGTGCCTGCCCCTCCTCTTTTCCCCTCACAGGAAGTTGTAGACTGCTATGTCTCCCCTCAGTCTCCTCAACACAGAAGATGCTCTTTGTCCCTTCCCAAATTTGTTCCCTTTTTTGGCAATGGAACCTTTCTGCCACCCTCATACAATGCCAAACACAAGTGACCCATCCAAGCACGTAGTGCTCTCAGGGCACAGATAATACCAAGACCAAATCCTTAAAATACCAGACCACTCCTGAAATGCCAACTACAGATTAAATTGCTAGTAAAAAGAGAATAAACCCTGATGCCTTATTTAAAGGCAACTGTTAAGACACCACAGTGATTAGAAATCTATAAATACTCAGGTAGAGTTTTAGAGGTCTGCTTTCCAAATAGTGTGCTCATAAATGTACTTGTAAGTGAATGGTGGAGAATACATTGTTACAAGAATCCAGAAAGTGTATAAACTGAATTGCGCTCAGAACCTTATTACTAAAAAAGAAATGTTTAAAAGACTAGTGAAAAGCATGTTGACATCGAACTAATTTTTACGGCTCGCAGACATACTTTGCTTTCAAAAGAACACAAAATCAAGAAATTCATAATTATACGGCTACTTCAAGTATGAACACCAGACAGACATGCAGGAACAGTATGAATCACAGGTCTACACATCATTCTGCAACAAAAGCAGAAAACCCACAGGATTCTTACTCATACTTGTTTTGATTTTCCCCAAGTAGGTGGAAGAAAGCAGAAAAAAAGACATTTCAGCATGGTTAAGTAAACAGACGTGCAGTCTTACAACTGCAAGCATTCTCACTTAGGTATTGGTTTTCTGAAGCCCACAACCAAAGCATTTAATTCAAAATAACACACCAGTGAGCGTTTCTTGAAGTTCCTGTACAGAACTGTACATCTCTCATCTATGATGCCCTCACCAGTAATTCCATTTAGCAATTACTCTTGGATGGAGCGGGGTAAAAATGCACAAGTTTTGAATTTTGTACTAGACAAAAAAAAAATCTTTCTACTAGACTTAAAAATCTGATCTGGCCTTGCTTTGTGTTACAGTATAGTTTCAGTTCTTCTGCCCCATGCTCCATCAAATCTCTGTGTCTTTATAGCTTTTCAAATACTTTCCTAAATTGGTAATGAGAAACAGAGAACTGAAAATAGATTGCAGATGTGTGGCAAGATGTCTGTAACATGATATCCAGAGACATCATTTGTCATTGATGCAGAGTAGCCTATCAGCCTTGTGAAAGAACTATTTGCAGGGACATTACTTATATTTTTGAAAGTTGATAGCAAGACGGTGACAATGACATCAGCAGCAATATAAAAATGTTTATTCTTGTATTCCTAAACTATAAGGAATTGGTCATATTTGTTTACATGGCCCAAGATGCTTCAGAGCTCCCATCTCAGTAAAAGTGAGGAGTCCCATGATTAAACCTGTGACAGATTTCCAATGTGAGACCCAAGGGTCTGACTTCCTGTGTATCAAAATCCCTAACTTAAATACATTTCTGACCATATTCAAAGCCACCAGAAACTTGGCCACATTGAGCAGAGAGGTGCTTTGTTCCAGCTGGCATCACCAAACATGTTGGCACAGCCCAGAGACCTGACAGAGGAGAGGTAAGACTGGCTGCTGTCATAGCTGCCTGCTTATAACAGATGGGCAATTAAGGCTCTCACCTAGGTAAGAGGATTCAAATCTGAGTTTCCCAGCAAAATATTGGTTCAAAATACTTTAAACTCCAGTGCCTGTGTGGCCCAGCCAGTGTCCCTTAGCTGCAGGAATTGCATTTTGTATGGGAAAAAGGGAATACCAGCTGGCACAGAGAGAGGCACGTCCTCTCCCTTTTGGGGCAGCCTTCTTGGAAGGAGGAGATGGAGGTTTCAGTCAGTGGCCCAGTGAATATGTGCTACTGCTATATAAAGCTCCAGAGAACATCACATCTATTTATGTCACCCCATTTAGGCTGTAAATCTCACCCTAATGTTGATGTTTAAAACAGACCAGATGAATCACACTCCAGAAATGTCTGATTCTCCTCACTGACTATAAAGGGAGCCCAGACTGTAAAGCTCAGCTGTAGATGTCAACACTGAAGGTGGCTAAACTGAGATTATTCCCACCAAGAGCCATTCACACAGAGTAACTTAATTATCCAATTTCTGTTAAAATGTCCAACCATCGCCCACATCACAGGGAACTGAGCAGGAATTAAGCATCCCAGAACTCAGAGCTCACCCGAGGACATCCCAGACAATGACTATCTTTATATTCTTTCTTGTGTTATGCCAAACACACCACTAATGCTTAGCAACTTAGCAAGCCCTTGTAGTACCAAGACTCCAAAGGGTATCAGCAAATGTCTGTTATTCCATTTGATAATTCACAGAGGCCTGAATAGTATTAATAGAGTTTAAGCAGTAAACACAATAACCTGCATATGAAACAAAATGTGTTTCACTAAACTGTGCATCAGCTATGTCTCTAAAAAATTAACCACTGAATTAAATTGTCTAGCATAGCCAAAACAAGAATAATCATCAAAATACATTTCCTGTAATGATTGAAAAGGGCAGTTATTTATAGTTTTAGCTTAAGAAACACAAACCAAATCATATTGAAGCATATTGAAATGCACCTCCAGGCAACAGAATATTGTAAACATGAGAGGTATCAGCATAACACGAAAGACAGTAAAATATGCTTTAAAAGTATTTACTTTTGGTTAGACTCAAATGATTGTGCAATGTACTTTGCCAGGGGTAGTATATTATTTCTCTTATCCAAAGTCCCAGGAAAAGATGGGAGGAGATGATGATCATGCCCAGACCTCACCAGCTACACAGGGCATGAAACAAGCCTGGTTACTGGTGTATGTTGGACTGTTTTGTGTCCTTATTCAGCAACCTCCATTCTCCTTATTAAGTTTCGAAGCCAAATTCTGTCATGCTTCTGCAAAAAGCACCAACATAAATTCTTTCTTAAAAACAGATTAAATGTTATTGTGATTATCTTTTTATCACTCTAAACTGAGAATACTGACCCCCATTTTGAAGCCTAACCTTATTTTTTATGCCTTTTAAGTTTATGTGAGGTTGCCTGTTTGATACCCATACATGAAAATTTCATATTGTTGGCTATGCTCTCAATAAATTATTTAGAAGGTTTGAATATTTCTGCACTGTGTGGATTTTCAGAAGAGTTTGGTAAATCCTTTTATTCTGCTGTCCTCAAAAGACAAACAACCTCTCAATACCCAGTTAACAATAGCATTAAAAGAGAAAATGAAGACTGGCTTGAAAAGAGAGCAAGTATAATTATGTACTAGGAAGTTATTATAACTCAGAAATATCTAAACATTTGTAAAAACTTTTGTCTTAGTTCCAGCTAAGGAAGCACACCCTCTAAAACCAGATCACTGAACATGTTTACCTCAGGCTAAAATAACACAAATCCTCTTAGAGACACTTGAATTATGATGAGCAAATGTCATGAAATGCAGGAGTTCAAGTGATGCTGGAGAACAAGGAAGCATCTGGCTGCCCACAGCTTGAAAAGGTGCACTGTTCACTGGGTGAAAAACTGAATGGCTGAGCCCAAAGAGTTGTGGCCAGCTGCAAGTGGTGTTCCCCAGGCCCAGTACTGGGACCATTCCTTTTTAGTGTCTTTATCAATGGCCAGGGTGAGGGGATCAAATTAACCCACGGTCAGTTTATACTTTTACAGCTCCAGGTGGCAAGGAGATCCACCATTCATTTACATCATGTTTTTCCTTATTTTTAAGTTTTCTCTTAATTCTTGTATTTTCAAAGAAGTGTTATATATATACATCATTTATAGATAACTTTCACAACTCTCTCAACTATCCTTTTTCCAAAATTAAGGAAACTTACATTAGTGTCCTATTACAAAGGAAAATGTTCTCTCTGTCATCATCTTCATCTAGTTCTACTATATTTTTTGGAGCAGAGGCAACCAGTTGCATCCATGACACAGAAATCTAAGTATAATGTTGTATTGAACACCCAGTGGTAAAAATTCTGCCAGTTGTTTCAGTCTTCACTCCTTTCCTCATAATTCCTAAGGTTCAATGTGATTTTTTTTAACTCATGCTTAGCATTGAGGTGATATATTTCAAAATTCACTCCCAGTATCCCAAATTCACTCCCAAATAATCCCAAAATTCCACATATTCTGTATTATTTTTGCCTCTGTTCCCAACCACCAACTTCATTTTTCAGTAACACAGCATGTAATTTTACTACCTTGAGCAACACGGTATATGATGCTGTTACCTTCCTAATAAGTTCCCATTATCATTTCGACCACTTTTAACTTCAGGCATCAAGCCATGACACTTCCTCCTCATCAGCCACACTCCTTCTTCCTCAGAGTGGATTCCTTGTGGGATATAATTCAAGTGAAAGCTGGCATAGTCTAATAGCTAAGATCATGAACAAGAGTGAGCAATAAAGTTTCTGATTCCATTTATCTTTAATATATTAGTTCCTGTCTTCCTTAAACCAGAGCTTAACAAGATTGCTTAATGGACTGCAGAAATGAGACCTTAAATAACCTGGTAATTTGCAGTCTAAACATGTTGGGCATCCAATATAGCAGCTGCACAAGGGACATACAGGTGTTTTTTAATACCAGACTTGGGATTCATCTGCCTGGCTGTGAGTATGCAGAACATCATCCTCCTCACCCAAACTGCTCATCTCAGAGTCTTCTCTGTACAACAGATGTGCCCAGCACAGTCAGCAGAGTCTGAGCTGCAGCCTGTCCAGACTCAAAGCTGTTCTCAAGTCAGCCTCTGGGAGGGCTGGCTATAGACTCTTGGGAGCAAGGGGCAAGAGTGCACAAGTGTCCTGATTAGAAAGGAGAAAATGAAGAGAATTAGCATGGAAAAGTGAAGACTGAAATGCACTGAAAGTTGCTGAGAACCATGAACAGAAGGAAGAGGACCAAAATACATCATACTGTATTATTATGGGAACGGACACGAGTTCAAAAATGTGATTTAATTTTGTATGTATGATTCATGCAACAAAATAATTCTGCTTAAGTACAGTCCCTCATTTAGTTGGTGCAGAATGCTAGTAAAAAAAACTGACACAACCCCCATCTATAAACTGGAACAATACTACTAAATAGCCTAGATATTGATTGACATTTTAAGTTAGAGAATGGATCAAAGAAGGATTTATATGGGAAAATATAGTGGGGTTTATACTAAATATAAAGCAATATTTGTATTCAATTCTGGCATATGAATGGCTGAGCTATAAAAAATATTAATGCAATCCTCTGATCATATACTCTATGTTAATTCTTCAAGGTCAGATCAATTAAAACTACCTTTTTCCAAAGGTTTAAATCAGAACATGGAAAAGAATCTGAAAAAATAAGAAAAACATTCACTAGTCCTCTGCCATATATAAACACCTACCGAAAATTGACTCAAAAGAATGAAAATAATGTGCTTAAGAAATAAAATTCCTAAAGTAAGAGCAGTATTAAAGCTCAGTGGCATCTGTTTGTCTCATCTTTATGGTTATGTGGCTAAATGGGTCAGAGGCAGAGATGGGGACAGTCAGACAATACATATGCTTATTCTTTACAGTGTAATTCTTCACAGTGGGGTTTGTAAAGGCTCAGCATCCCAAATAACTGAGCTACCTCAGGCAGGGTGTGGCTGTAGGTACATCACTTCAGCAAGAGCTGTTGGTTCTTTGTGTTAGGATTGTTATAATGGTCAGCTAGTGAACAGGAAAGACAGAGGGCTGGAACAGCAGCACTGTGGCAGGTTGTGATTATGAAACATTTGACAGGACTCTGGGGGAAAATTCTCAAAGCACCTTCTCTCTATTTTGCTTGGGCTAAGTGTTGAATCTGCATATAAAAAAAGGTTCCTTCTAGACTCCTGTCTAGACAGGTAACAGATACTTAACCACCTCTAAATGTTCACAAAAAACTCCGAGTCCAACATTCTGACCAGGCAACCAGCCAAACCATGCACACAGTAAAAAATACAAGTGCAGCACAATAACTTGTGTTGAACTTGTCATTATCAGTTAGTTGCTTGTTAAATACTTTATAAATACAGCAAATTCCCAAGTGGTCACTTTCTGTTCTTAAAAATAAAAAAGGGGGGAACAGCACAGTTCTTGTCCCTGGTGTACATAACTATCCAGATAACACCAGTACAAATTCCCCTAGCAAATAACGGATTTTTAACAAATACTTCATGTCCTCTTTCCATTCTGAAATTCCTTCTGCTCTGCACATCCCAGTGAAAGCGATAAGTATTCACAGCCATGTCCCTGCTATGACTCATATCTTGTTAGAACAAAAAGAGGCACTTGGCTCTCTGGAAAATAAATCCCACAGCCGCCTGCCTTGGATTGCTGCAAGCCTACAGCTCCCTGGCTTGTGCACTGCTGTGTCACAGAGGTCTTCATGTCCCTCAGGAGACAATTACTAAGAAGCACCTCCAGAATAGGTGAGGTTCTGCATATTATAATAGGAGGGGGAAAGGGCTAAAATGGCAAATAGATTTATAAAGGCTCAAAAAGCACAGTTACTCTGCAGGAAAGTCAGTCACCTGACACAAGCTAAGCTGTGCAAATAGCACAGCCACTCTCCTAGACAAGAGGTTATTAGCAATAAGAAAAACTAAAATAATTGCCAGAATAGCTTGTATTGGTATCCTCGGCAAGAAGCCAAGCTAGCCAAGAGCCATGATAGCTAGCAGATCTCTGCCAGAAAAAACAATGAAGAGGTTTTTTTTATCTTCATAACATTTCTTCATCAGTTTGCCAATGAAAATTTTAAGTGTGAAACAGAGAAACTAAACAGCTCCCCCTGGAAAACTCCCCAGTAAACTAAATTAAACAAACAAGTGGCAAAGTTAATCAAGTCTATTTGATCCAAACACTACTGACTGGACAAGGTACAATATAACACCCAGTTAAATCCACAGACCTAAGCTGGTCATTCTGTCTCCTGTTCTGTGGCATGTCTTTACATCACTGAATGAATATTGCTACCAAATAAGCCCCCAGTAACACCAGACACCTATACTAACATAGGCCAGAAATGCAAGTGTACTAGCTGGTCAACATCTTACCAAAATGCTGAAATTCTTCTTCCAAACCCCTGTTCCAGTGCAAATTAGACAGACACTTCTGTCAGATTCCTCTCAGGAATTACTATGGTCAAGGCAGAATTGACACCACTGTGCTGTGGTGGGGATAAAGCTCAACATCCTTTCCCACAGAATAACCAGGAGGAGAAAATACTCCAGGTATTTTCACCAGCAGATACCTACACTTGCAAAAACAAAACTTCTGAGCAACCAGTGAAAAGAAACATGTGCAGAAATATGGAGGAGGAACATTTAACATTCTGCTCCAGCTCCTGGCTCAACAAGTAGCATCACTGTCACTCTGCAATGCCTTGAATAGGAGAAAATAAAAGAAACTTTTTGTGTAGGAGACTCTACATTGGTTTTACTGCAGCTGTGTGAAGTTGGACTCCCTGAGAAGTCAAACATTTTGAGAAAAAATGGCAGAAATCTCTGGTTCTGGTTTAATTCAGAAATTAAAGCACAGAGGAATGGCCAAACACTAACAAAAGTAGTCACACCACCGCATATATCATACAGATCTAGCTATGAAGAAATTAGGCATAAATAAATATTAGTACTGTGCTTCTGGGGAATATATATTCAATATTGTCTTCCACTTCTGTCTTTTAAATCTCACAGTTGGGGATTTAGTCAAAGAATGACTCTGACATCTGTCTAAGTGCATGAGTAAGAAGAATGAGATAAGCAGAGTGCAGAAAGAGGGGTCTGGATATGAGTGTGGTCCCTGCATCAACTGGGATGAACTGTACACTCAATTTTCAAAATATGCAATAGGCATCAGTCAGCAAGCATGGAGAGAAATACATTTAAAAATTCCTAGAACACACAAAGGGTATTTTAGGAATCCACCTCTGTACATCCTTCACCATATTAGTTCAGGAGGAAATGCATTTTCCCTCCTAAAATCTTAAGACACTTTGAATTTGCCATTTTGCTAAATAAGCTTATTCAATAAACAATGGAAATAGTGCATTGCCAATAGTATTTGAACATTTATTGTTATCTTGAATATGAAAACAGGGAATAATGAATGGCTTTTAGGAGGCTGAAATGCCTAGAAATTCATAAACAATACAATATTCTTATTATGCCATTTTCAATGAAAATCAAATACTTTGATCTTCTCCAGTATCATTTCAGCTTGAAATTGAATATTTCAGTTCATTTTGTTAAACTGTAATGAAAAAAACCCTATTTTAATCTAAATCAAGATTTTAATGTCCTTTCCAAACACTTTGTGCCACTTGCTCCCTCCACCTCAGGGGCAGAACTTCCCTGTGCTCCAGCTTTTACAATCTAGTTAATACATCCAACTTGCCAATGGAGTAAAGGCAGTAAGATCCTAATCACTGACTTTGTGATACTGCATACCAAAGAAATACAATTTAATCTTGAAAAATGCAATTTAAATCTGAAGGTTTATTCTGATTTCTTATTATTTATCTTTTAATTCTGTTAATAAAGTTTTCTTTATACCCCTTAAAGTTTGAGCTTGCTTTGCTCTCCTCCTAACCCTTATCTTGCAGAAAACAAGTAAATAATTCTAGTGGGTGCACTGGCGTTGGTTCAGCACTAGACCCACTTCAAGGTGACAAAGAATAATGTGAATTTCATAGTCAATTAAATGAACTTGAAAGCAAAAGTAAAAAAAAAAAAATTAAAAAAAATTTGAGTCAAACTTCCCTATGCAGAATTTTGTTTAACAAATTAAAAAAAAAAAAAAGTCAAGAAAAAGGGTAGTTTTTTTTCAAGTAAGGTTCTCATTCTGCAAAAGCTGCATTTTCTATTATAAATCATTCCTGCTGGAACTCTTTTTATTCCGTTTCCTAGAGAGCAAAGGGGCACTTTGCCTTTATTTAAGTATATTGTAATGCCTTCTCATGACTTTTTTTTTCTCTTTCACATCTGACATATTTTTCCTTATTGCTAACTCTGAAATAAACATGACTAAACACAGTTTTCCTGTTAGCTCACATACAAAAGTAGTTTGGGTAATGTATTCATTTTTCTGTTTATATTATCCTGTCAAAAACAGGGAGAACTTGGCAGTTCCTCAAGCCTTGAAGAACAAAGTCAAAAAGAAACCAAGCCAGCATTAGGCAGCATCTCTGAGCACACTAGCATAGAGCATAGCAGGACTTGTCTCAGAGTTCAAGATGAGATCTACCTCGAAGATCCCTCAGATAAAAAGGTCATTTTATATATATAATATAATTTATGCCTGTTTTAGACTTCCACTTTCTCACTCCAGGACAACTTCCATGTCCCACATCTTTGTAATGAGACAGAGCATGCTCCTTTTCATTCTCACAGGTCTCCAAGGACAAGGAGAAATATGTGCTACAAAGACATATTATATCTATCTCAGGAAGTCAGACAGCAAAAAATTCAAGCCATTTAAGTCAAGAAAACACTCTTTGAATCAATATTTTTGGATGCACTACAGGGCATTAACCTGTACCATGTTGAGCTCATCCTCTTCTCTGTTAAACTCGAAGTTTGCTTTTTGCAGCAACCACAATTCTGCTTCTTACTGTGGAGAAGCACTCTTCAAAAGGAAAAAGCACTGCATCAAAGCAAGATTTCTGCCTTGGACCACAGCAAATTGCTTGGCAGTCCTTTTATTATATTCTAGGCATTCTCAGGCAGCTGGGCCTCATTACAAGAGATGGTGCTTCAGCCATTAGCTTCAGAGAGATCAGGATAAAGCACTAAACGCAATGAAGATCATTTAAAACATGTTAAGGAGGAAAATTAACTAGTATGGAGAACTGCTAATGCTGTGTGCTAAACATGCTTCCTGGTGAGTGCTGAAAAATCATATCTACATTGGCACAGGTGCTCCTACAGAGCTTTTGTCGTTCTTCCAGTCTGGTAGGCACCTTCAGAGCACTGTTTAAGTTTTGGGGAACAAAATTATGGTGAAGAATTTTTCTGTATAAGATTTGTTTGTTGAGAGTTTTAACAGCACTAGTGTTGTAAATTAATAAAGATAAATGATGCTGGCATTTGGGCATAAGACTTAAAGCTAAGTCTCAGATAGATCTGTAGCCTTCCATACAGATCTTTATGTTCCATACACCACCAGTAAACACAAGAGGCTGTCTCACCACTGCAGTTGGGTGTTTTGGTCCAAACTTGTGGTTCAGCAGCCACATGCCAGCCTGCCAGTCAGGACTATCACTTCTCCCCCAGAGACACTGACACTCATTGTTCAGCTTTTTAGTGTAATTTGTTCATTGTGGACCAACACAGCTATAACCTGGTCCAAGTTTAACCTCAGACCGGATCCACAACTTGCATAGTCCAATCCTCCCCCAAATACTTCTGCTTTTCTAAGTAAATGCATAAATGTTGCAAATACAAAATTTCAGCTTTCATCGTACAGAGGTTGTACAAATTTTAACTGAACCATATTTTTTGAAAGGTACACTTAAAAAGAACTTTAACAGCTGCTCTCAGACTTTAGGTGATTAATTTTGAAGTAGGTTCTATAAAAGAATGAACAATAACAGCCAAAGGTTGAGGCATTAATATTAACCTGTAATAAAAGGAATGATGTTTAAACCATTCCTAGAAATAAAAGATGAGTACCTGGTCCTAGAGTGCTGGAGAAGCACATAGCTTAAATTATATCCAATCAGGCAAAATACAGATATTAAACATTTATGAGCAGCTCTGATATATTCTGAATTAATCAGTTCTGCACATTTAAATGTTTTAATATTTAATGCTGCTACCTCAACAGTCCTGAAGAAATATTAAACTTTTGTATAGTCCTTTAAGAGGAATAGCAAGAGATTTTACTACACACGAAATCTGAATTGTGGCTGAAGGTTTTGTGCTGTGCTGTGTTTTGTGGATAACCATGATTATAATGTATTGAAGTACAACTGAAATTCTGAACATTTTATCACAGATAAAACAGAAATAAGGGCAGTAATAACACAAATAACAATTATTAAGCCAGGGGTAAGTACATGTCCAATCTGATTAAGTCTCCTAGGCATGATGGATTACTCATGAAGGCTTACTAATATCATACTTTCGTGAAATCTCTCAGATGAGCGTAAATGGCATGCTAAAGGCATTTTAGACATTGCAGGGTATTAATGTTAGTGTGTTAGTAAAGTAAATCTTCTCCAAAACACCAGCTGTGGTAAGCAAAAATTATATATAGATAGAGATATTTAGCTCAAATGCCCTCACTGTAAAAAGCAAGCACTCTGAATTTTTTTTTTTGCTGCTGTGAATAATGATAAATTCAAATACAAGAACTGTATACTAATTTATGAGTAATTTTAAAATAGTGTTTAAAAGCATATTGAAGTTGAAAATGAGGACATAAAGACCTTTTTTAGAAGAGAGTGAATCACAAATGATGCTGATTCCATTATTAAAAAACTTGCTTTGATTGTAAACATATTTCTGAGATTCTCTGCTTTATTACCTCTGAATAAAGTAAAAATTACTTCAAAGAATCCTAGATAAAACACTACAACAACAAACCAAAAAACTGCCAAGGTTTGAAGGAAATTTAAGAGGACAACACACAGCATAAAGTCTCTGTTATGGCCATGTGCTCCTTTCCATATCCCTTTGACTGATGGTTTGGAGTTCAGACCCTGCAACACCTGAACTCCTGCCCATCTCTTTGCCCCTTGTCACTCAGTGTGAATTCAATAAATTGCTCTCATTCTGCATGGCTTTGCCTGCATTTTCACTGCAGACCACAAAACTGAATTTATCAGTGGTATTAAGTTTATAGCATGGCAATTTCAAAGAGAACAATAGCAATTATCATTGAAGAGATAGCACATAAAAATCAGAATATGTATGCTGTGAGACCAAAACACTTGCTCAGCTGATTGGAAGGCCCTGTGATGACCAAAAAAGCTCTCTCATGTTGCTCAAGGAAATCACTCAGGTCATCTGATCTCCCAATACTTCCAAGGAAACAAACATACTTTAGATTAAGGAGGAGATAATCAAAGGAAAAAATGGGAGTTACCAATTTCTTTTCTCACTGCCAGTGATTCATATGATCCTGAGAAATCTCAGCTGGATCTACTATCAATGGAGAGGCATTACAACCATTGAATCAAAAAGGTGCAAATAACAGACAAGTCACAAGACATGCCAGTGACCCTCGGCCAAGAGTTCAGAAGGAGTTTAAAACAAAAACAAAATGATAAACAAAAGCTGGCAAAATATAATTCCTAGGAACTTTTGAGTTTTGCCAAAAAAAAGTCAGGGAGTCCTTTGCAGATAGATCTGATTCTTATTGAGACAGCCATGGCAGACTTGGGGAATTTTCAGGGCAGAATGGTGAATTAATTAACCAATTAAGCAGCCTGACCTCACTGCACAGACCAAGTTTCTCACAAAAAACAGGATAGGGGAAAATTTGGACTAACTTGAAATATGCTAAGAGAATCTCTAACATAGGCCTCAACAAATGAGCAATCACATTGAGAAAGAGATTAAAGAATTACAAAAAACCCCACCAAATTATTACAGAACAACACGGGTACCTACACAAGTGAACTTGGACTTGCAGAACAATATCAGAGAAAGGAAGTTTGTAACGTGGACTACAAATGGAAGGATAGTGGATACTGGGTTGGACATCACTATTTTCTCAGCAGACGCAGGAAAAAAGCTAAGAGATGAATCTCTAATTTGGTTTGTATGTGCTGACAAGGCTGGGGAGACAACTTGTCCCCTTGAAATGTAGGAAAATGGGTTTTGATTGAAAGTGACGGAAATTTGAGGAAGAGATTCAGACAATTACGGAATTACACTGTCTTCTACCTTCTTCAGATTAAATAATGGCAAACCCCCCCACAAAACCTTTATAAGATAACAACTTTGCATGTAATGCATTAAATATTAAATGCACTGAGATGTAGCTTCTCAAGATCCTGGCCATTGTAAGTGGTGCTCTGGTGCCCCCCTGGGCAGAAACACAAAGGCATCAAGAAAGGACAAAGAGTCACTCACACCCCTCCAGAGGCCCCAGATCTCAGAGGAATCTTAGCTGCTAAAATTTCAGTGCATTTGAGACAGCAGTCCATCCATTTGCAAACTGTTACTAAAAAGCTATAGATACATAAGATAATAATGAAAATAAAGATGGGAACTGTGGTTGTAAAGGTCAAATGTGAGATGTATGCAATGGAAGTGTGGAAAAGCCGAAAGGACAAAGAAGAGTCTCTGCTCAGTGATTTTACATTTAAGCAAGGAGCAGCAAATTGTTCTTTATGAGCATTAGGATTCCCTCTCTAAACCAACAATCATAAATGAGAAATTATGTTGCAATGAATCACACCACATGGATAAGCTGTAGAGAAGGAGAAGTGTGGGGAATCTGCTTTCTCTGTGGTGCAGAGAGCTAAATGGAGATATTTTAAAGGCTTATTACCTTTTATCATGGGTAAGCACTATAGATGTTACATCAGGTTCATTGTACTCTTCCTAAACTGACCTGAAGAGCGGTAAACAGCCAGTAGAAGCAGATCTAGGTGGCAATGAAAGCACAGTTTTATCATATACACTAATCCTCACCAATTTACATCGATGGATGCTGCTTTTTGTGTGAGGGGTGAAACAAGCAGTTTCCCCGGCCCAGTTGCTGTATCTAGGGGATATCTTAAGGCAGGGGTTGGTAGAAATTAAATTAAAGGAGAATGGAAAGTGACTAATGTGAGCTATAGATATAGATATATAGATAAATACATATATAGATATATGATAAATATGGAAATTAGTACCACATGCAAGCACATACTAGCACAACAAAGACATACCTAAATTATTCCAGTGATTTATGTATAACTAAGTCTTCTCTTGCTTGTGAAATAAATTCCTTCAAACTTGTCACAGATATAATCATAAAGTGGAGGAAGCCTGTAGGTCCCAGCAGGCAGTCTCTGAGTTACACACATGCAGACCCACACAAGTTTAAACTACTGATCTGAAACCTGATTTTCTTTCTTTTATTTTTTTTATGTGAAAATCTTTTTCAAATTAGCCAGTAATTAGAAATAGAAATACATAAATCTGCCAAACATCTGTGCACCATTTTAATGAAAACAAACCTTTAATAAACATTTATCTAAAAGGTAAAGTTGTTAAAAAGTTATAAGCAAATGTAACAAGACATTTGAAATGAAAAAGTCTTCAAGTTACAGCTAGAGCACTGTGTAGATTCTTCTGTGCTATGGGGGGTCTAGGAAATAATACCAGAAACAAAATTGTAAAACATATCGGGATGGCAGGTGCTGCAGTTCATTGTTATGCTAAGAAACTCCTAACAATTGTCTATAGCAATTGCAGCTGTCTTTCTTTTACCAATGTATAATAATTATCCATCTGATTAGCAAATGTAACCACCTGCAGTTAACTGGTTTACTGGTGTAACTACTTGCAAGGATGGAATGCCTTTCAAAATCAGGCAAGTTAGTGCTGAAACTGAAATGCCCTGTCAACATTTCATACTGAAAGAGTGCGTCAAGTGGCTTGGGACTATCTGCTTAGAAAATGTTTTTTATAAGATGTAAAAAATGTCCTAAAAACAGTTTCAGCAGATTTTAAAAGGCCAGGTAGCTCAGACACTATTCTATGAAGGAAAACTATTACAACCACATTTTTATTACTACTGCCACTACAGGCACCTAGGAATCTCAGCAAACACATTTAAATATATACAGCCATCTTATGTGGTCAAGTTCTCATCCTCTCTCTCTTGCCTCAGTAGTTGTAATCTTGTTTCTTATATGAAAAAGCTGCTCCTCTTCAGTATTCTTCACCTGCGCCTGCAAAACTCTACTCATGCCCAGGGCATTTGACAGCTGTGTAAAATATTATTTCTTTTCATTAGCATAAGTCATCATGGTAAAGGATGAGGAGGGTAGATTTTCTATCTGAACTCTCAAATTTTTATGGCAATTTCATTGGGGTGACCTTGTTCTTCCATTTAATTTGACCAGACACCAAAATATTTTAAAATATATTCAATTTATGTTAGTGTCCTCCTATGAGATACAGAAGTAAAACCGTTACACTTTTGGACACAAATTTTCATTAATCTCTTTAATAGCTCTTTTTCTGTATTTCTGGCTCAAGGTAATTTGTAGATAACACAAATCTTCCTCTTTCCTTGTCCCAGCTTTGCTTTCTGTATGTTCCATCAGAACAGACTCACTTTGAAACCTGCAATTCTATTTATCTACCTTCGTAGCTTCCTTTTAAATCTGAACATGAGGTTTTTTTCACTCCTTTTCTGCTTCCTCTCATTTAAGAGAAAGCAGCCCATCAAGGAACATTTGGGTAAGTCTCATTTCCATATGGAAAACAGCATAACAGAATCACAAGTGTGTTTCCCCAACATGTCTCTCACTAACTGTTGATCCTACTAGCTGATTTCAACCAAACACAACCAAAAGGTAAACATCTGGAAACTACTGCTTCTCTAAATCCTCGGAAAAATCAGTTCCCTGAGAAAGGTGCCCCTTCATTCCCCTCCCTGTTTGGTCATTCCAGGGCTCTAAGTCTTCGAGCATCCATATAGAAATATCTAAAATCTGAATTTTGCAAAGATTTGAGCGCCAAGATTCCATTAAATTCATCTGCACTCAAATGTGCTGGAAAACCTTGAATACCTCATCAGCACATGCAATAGGCATTTAGAATCTGAGGCAGCCCACACCAAGCCTGACATCTTGGAAACTGAGGGCAGTTCCTGTAGGAGCAGCAAAGGAAGCTGAACCACAGATTTGAGCAAGGTTAAATCAGAGAAGGATAACTAAAGACAAAAGTGCTCAGCACTATGCAAGCACTAAGGAAAGGAGTTCTCTGTCCCAAACCAATCACCTCCATGGCTGGGCTGGTCTCTTTGTCAACTTTGACATTTTATGTGCTTTCTCTAGTTCATTTCTTCTCAACAATTGAAAAATGCCTTTTGAAATTTAATGTGCAACAAATATAATAATGCGTTTATTAATTTTAGCAATTGGGGATACATTTAAAGCAAGATTTTACCAATGCAAATTTTCTATTCAGAATGTAATTATAAAAGTAAGGAAATATGTCTAAACACTAAATTTTTCACAGACCATGGACAAATATATATATAATCATCTGGCAATGATTCATAGCACAAAACTATTTTAAAAAAACTAATTTTTATGGTTCACATTCTTGGGATTTCTGTTCACAATTAAGCCTTACTGCTTTCATCAAATCTGCAGGCTTATTTATGTAAATCATTGTTGCAAAGTCAGGTGGCAAATCTGCTAAGAATCTGAAATTTTGCAAAGAACAGGGAATTTGGAAATTTTTCTTAGGAATTTTTGGGAGGTCTTTAAAGGAGAGAGAGGATTTGACAGTTTGAGCATCTGATCTTCTCGGCACCTTTTCCAACTTGTCCTCTCATTGAACCAACACAGCTCTCTTTTCCTGTTTTCTCTTCCTGAGTGAACACCTTTCTTGCCTTCCAAGAAGAGGCAATATTGGGAAGCCCTGTGCTCCCAGATCCCAGCTGGCTGCCAGGATGGAGCCCTGTGTCCCCAGCAGCCTGCCAGGATGGAGCCCTGTGTCCCCAGATCCCAGCAGCCTGCCAGGATGGAGCCCTGTGTCCCCAGCTGGCTGCCAGGATGGAGCCCTGTGTCCCCAGCAGCCTGCCAGGATGGAGCCCTGTGTCCCCAGCAGCCTGCCAGGATGGAGCCCTGTGTCCCCAGCAGCCTGCCAGGATGGAGCAGGAGCGGGCGCAGCACACGAGCACCACTTGGCATCACACAAACCTCCAGCTCCAACCAGACCAGACACAAAGGAATGTTAAAGAGCCTCTTGCTGCTTGCTCTCCCTGCTCCCTACAGCAGACCTTCTGAAGGTGATTGAAACCCTTCTACAAAATCATAATTTGAAATATGTCTCATCTCTGCCCTCATTGAGAGTAAGTTGATGTGTCAGTTGGAGGCTGGCATCAACCATTTTTGGATTATTGGCTTCAAATCCTCTAATCAGCTTACCATCCAAATAATTGAGCTGTGTGTTGAGGAAGGCCCTTTGAGGCATGAGGGAAGACATTCTCCCTCAAGCCCCAGAGCAAAATTAGAGCTGTCATTTTCAGCCCCCCACGTTGCCTGCACCTTCCTGTGTCAGCCAGCCAGAAGCTGCTTCATGTGCCCCAGAGTGTCCTGACCCCCAGCTCCCCACATGTGTGCAGCTCATAGAAATGCTGGGCAGCACCTTTGTTTTTCTAAGAAATACTGATCTACAGTATACATGGAGATTTAAGGCAAGGATTCAGACACGTTTTTCTTCTATTTTAGCAAAATCTATAACCCTTCCAAACTACCCTTACTGCCACTCTGTGAAACAATAGGAGACACGCTGTGACCCTCATAGTGGAAGCCTAACTCAGAAGTGATATAAATAACAAGGAAAATGTAAACATGAGTAGGGGACACAGTAGCAGATGCAGAGCAAGATTTTCTACTTGCGCAGGCAGCCCATAATGGGCTTTAAAACAAGGGCGGCATCCTGTGGGGTGATTTCCTCCCATGCTGTCCTCGCTTAAAGGGAACAAATTACTGCTTGCCAATTGGGATGATACAGCTGCCAGCCCCAGCACTCCCTTTGTGGCCATCCCACCTGGTGCAAAGCCCCCTCAGGAGGGTGAAACAGCAGTTTGCACCCAAACCAGCGCTGACAAAGTTTGCCCATTCCCCCTGAGCTCACAGCTCCCCTGTCTATGCCACCCAGGACACCTGCCCCCTCCAGCTTCCATTCACAGCCCTCCCTCATTTCCAACTGCTAAAGGAGAAATGCATTGGGAGCTCTGTTTTCCTCTTCTCTCACAAACTAGCGTGCCCCGGTTTTTATATCTTCCCTTTATTATCTTCCTTTTATTATCTTCCCTTATTTCCTAGTTCTCTGTAATTACATATTGGGACATCAAATGGTGAAGCAGGGACTGCTTTTGAAGGCTTTTATAATTAGCTTTTCTATTGTGTCCTCTAATGCCTCCTCTGGCTTTAGACTTACTTTTTTCTGTTCACAACCTCCTGAACATATGGCAGTAAATATGCAGCATGCTGTGAGCTTCACCTGGAGTCTACTTACAATATATCTGCAATGTAAATAACAGACTTCATGTCAGTCAATTAATCACACACCAGTGCTTGGCAGAGGGCAGGCAGATTGCAGGAAGGGAAATTGGAAAGTGGCATCTTGATCAGCATTGGACTTCAAGTATTAAATATTATCTAAGTTGGCTTGTTTCTCTGGCATCACTGCTTTCACCTAAAAATATTCTGTTACAATTGCATTGGAATTAATTCAAGGCCAAGTCCTCCACTCACCAGGACCATTTTGGTAACATTTCACCCAATGGAATAATGATCTCATTTCCACAGAACATGACCCAAATGCAAATATCATGCAGAAATTTAATTTAATTTAATTTAATTTAATTTAATTTAATTTAATTTAAAGTGATCCCATGATGATGCACAAAATTAAAATATTGCCATTTCAGTAAAAGTGTTTCTTTTTGGTAAAACAAATTCAAATTAATTATGTTACAGATGTGTTTCATTCTTGTTTTTGCAACAATGAATTTGAGCAAGACAAAATACTTTGTTTACCTGATTCACTTTATTTAACACAAGGGATTCATGAGGATATCATCAATTATAATCGCTAACACATCATTTTATGCTTAAAAAAAAGGACTCTATTCCATTAGAGCTCTTCTAACTCGAAGATCTCAAAGAATTTTCTGCACTACATTAAAATCCTTGTCATTCCCACGGAGGACAAGTGAAAATACAGAAATAAATCATCTAATATTTAAACACACTTGCATAGTGCACAGCACAAAAGTTAAGATCTCATGGGAATAGCTTTCCTAATAACAATAAAAATCTCATTGGAGGTAATGAAGAAGCCGCTTATGGCTGAGATCCTCCCACATCTCACTGTACCTGGCCTTGAACTGGTCTCTGCCAGGCTGGTGCCTGAGAAGGGCTTTGCCCCAAGGCTAGCTTCAGGCAAGGGGGCAAACAAGTGTCCTCAGCCACCTTCCACCCAGCTCACACCATTGCACTTCAACCCTGCAGGTCTTCAAAGGCTTTGTATTACTGCCTTCATCCTGCTTCTTCCAAGAATTTACTCCCACAGGGATCCCTATGCTCTTTCTTTGCAGTTTCCCTTTACAGAAAGCTCCTCTTTATTCAGGAGATAAAGAAAAACTTCAGGGACTAGATCAACCTTTGACTTAAAAGCCACTGACCTCTGATGGTCACCAGAAGAACTGGTCCAGGACAGTTATCTTCTACATATGACTAGAAACCCAAACCCCACTGCTGCTCCTAAGGGAGCACCTCAGGTGCAAGGGTGGGGAGCTGAGGCTGCCTGCTGCTGGGGCACCCCTGTTACCTTGGGGACCCCCATCCATGCCCACTCCAGTGGAGAGCAGGCAGCAATAGGGCAAAAAACCCAAAGGCTCTCAGCCCAGGCCAGACCTGACATCCCCTTCCAGTGCCAGCGCTGCAGGTGCTGGGCAGGGGGATGTGCTGCCAGCAGCCAGAGGGGCTCAGGGGGGCTGGCACTGCTCCACATGGGGTCCTGAGCAACAAACGGGGGGAAAAGCCACAGACTTAGAGGTCAACACACCTAGCAGTCCATAAGTCTGTGATTTTGCCTCCAGAGTGCAAGCATTTAACTTCACCCACACAGCAGCCTGGGTGCCTGCACGTTCCCTGGCAGCCCGGGTACAGCTACAGGCTGTGCCCAGTCCCAGGGAAACAGGGCTGTGGTTAACAGCAGCTCCAGCTCTGCCTCCAGACAGCAGCCCAGGCTAACTGCAGCCACCACTGGATTCAATTAAGCAGCTTTTTTCTCTGGACAGGACTTGACCACGGAGCAATGCTTGAGTCAGAAACAAAGACAAGCCCTCAGGCAGAAGATCTGACGATATTTTAAAGTTAATTTATAATTGCAGTGCTTTTGCTCTTAAAAGATGAAGTAAGTAAGATTTGATGTTGTGATTAAGGTGCAGAATATCTAATTTGAGAGATGCATAAAAGGAAATCAAGGAGTGCTATCTATCAGGAGATAACTGCAAGTCTTCTTCCATCATCACTATAAATCTTCCACTTAGAAGAACTACTACATTATAAAGAACAAGAACTTAAAAAAATAAAAATTAAAAAGTAGACATGTTAAACACTACCTAACAAGCTTCATGACATGAGCACAAAAGTCTTAAATTCAATGCCATAAATTCAATACCGTCAGAAGATTCAGATACAATGTCCTTAGAGACAGTGCCATGTAAGTCAAGCACAATATTAAAAGACACTGAAATCTTTAATATGTGTTAAATATTTTAAATTCATAGATCTGATTCAGAGAAATATCACAGAGGAATCATCAATCCTTTTTCCATTCTGACATATGTTTTTTATAGATTTGCCACAGTCTCCGCAATTAAAAGACATCCCAAACATTTAAAGAAAACAGATGAGACAGAAAACTGACCTTGTGGACATGATCACTTGCCATCATTATGCCTACTCCCATAAATACCCCCAAACAGGCCAAGATTAATACCTGCATATATTTAAATTACCGCTTTGAAAGAGATTAGGCTTAAGGCATCCCACCTATTCCCAGAGGCAGCATGCAGTGATTATTCCTTACAGGTATTTCCAAAGGGAAAATACCTTTTTCAAAAGTACTGAATGTTGTGACAGTGCCATACATAAAACCCTTTCCTTTTAGTTTCACATTTAGGGCACATAAGCCTTTATTTTCTGTTTAAATGTACTAATCTTCTTAACAGTATAATCAAGCCTTTAATATATAATATTATCAGTTTATATTTAGAAGGAATAACCATCACGTTAGTGGTGATGGACATATCTCTCCATTCATCTGACTGAAATACCCGGGATAAATCCCTTTGCCAAATCATTTCTGCAGAGACAGCAAGCAGCTTTATTTTATTTAAAAGCATTCAGTTTCAACATATTTATAGTTAATATGTAAAAATCCTGCTTTAAGTTTGAGAAACGTTTCTTTCTTCTTCCATTTCTCATGGGGAAATGTTCCAGTTTGTAGCTTTTTAAGTAACACAGGATTTTGCAGGCTACAAATTCAACAAAAGGTACTCCTAAAGTGAATAGGTCACAAAAACTTCAACTATCTTTGCATCCTTCCAAAGTTTTGTGTTCTTGGAAAGTAAAAATGAGCCTGAGCCCTCAGGTACAAATTTAAGGAAGTTTATATTTAAATGTATTCCAGAACCCTTTTTTTGTTTCTTTTTTCTCTTTTTCTTTTTCTTTTTTTTTTTTTCCATTTTCTTTTTCTTTTTCCTTTTCCTTTTCTTTTTCTTTTTTTCTGTTCTTTAAGTAGAACTGGAAGATTCCCTAGTAATTCCTTATTCCTGCCCAATATACTACCAGCTTTGTACCACATAAAAAGTGCCCACCACCAATACAAAACCTGAGCCAAATCTAAGCCACTGAAACATGGTCTTTCTGGGAGATATTGCAGGGGAATTAATTATGAGACACCAACAGCTCTAAACAGTAGAGCTATCTTTTGGCACATGACAGGCATTGCACAAGGCCTGCCACATACATTAAATGTAAGAAAGAGCTGCTATAGACCCAGGTCCCCAAAATACATATTAAGGTCCCTCACATATATTTCCTTGTGGCATCTCTTCTGATTCTGAAGAGCACATTAAATGTTTAGCCACCCAACATGTAACTATTCATCCTAGCAGCAACGTGATTACCTGCAACAGAAAAGCTCAAGGAACAATAAAATAGACAGGCATTAACAAAGAATATGATGGAACATGCTCTTAAGTGTATAATTAAAAGAAATTTATTATTAACCTTTAATTATAACTAAACATTTCCAAATTACTCAAAAATAATGGAGAAAATGCAATGTGTTATTATCATTCATTCCCAATTCATCTTAAAGGTAAATACCTATATAAGATACTCAGAAGTAAAACCCAAAATCAAAAGGGCCACCAAATTCTGACCGAGCTAATTACAAAGGCATCAATCTCTCTTTGTACCAGAGCACAATGTTCTTGATGTATAAAAAGCACAAAGAGAATGATTCCCCTCTAATTCAAACAAATCACAACCACTCTGCATGCTAACCATAACAAACACATGTTAAATTCAGCAGAAGGGATGAGAACTGAATGGAAGTTCGTGCTGAATTTCCAGCATGCAGCTGGAACCTCTTCCAGATGGTTTGACCAGGCCATGTTCTTCCCACCAGTTCATGTGCCCAGCAATGTGGGGGGAAGTCACTACCTGGAAGCTGTGGATGTTAAATCTCTGAGCAATGAGCCCTGCATTCTGAAAAAGGAGCAAAGAGGGGAAAAAATCTGGTAAGCTGAAAATCTGACTGCTCCCTCACATGTGGTCATCTCTTGTGCCTCACCTGCCTGCTCCTGGATGCCACAGTCAGCCTTGCCCCAATGCAGCACTGCCCCAAGAGGGATGGAAACTTCCATCCAGATGTTCTGCATGAGGAGTAAATAAGGAAAATTTTCAAGAGCAGAGCAGGGTTAAATCTTATTCAGCTGTCCAAAGATTTCACCTTATCACTCATATTATGTGATGCATCAAGGAGCTGTGGGCTTTCCTGGCACTGATCCTCTTCCATGGTGATGACAGTCCTCACTTCCCAGAAGTGCTAAAAGCTGGCACACTCCAAGACAGAACACACAATTTTTGTTTGTCAACAATTTGACCGTTCTGAAGATTTGAGGTACCGTGCTTACCAGCATCTGTACGAGTTCTGCGCCTCATCTATAAGCTCTAGAGAAAATACATCAGTTAGAACAAAAATATTCCCTGTTTCTGACTGTTTGTATGTAGAAAATACTGCAAAAAGTGCAGGCTTTGTAAAGCTGGAATGAAAGGTTACTTGTTACAGTACAAGTCACTAATGTTTCTTAGCAGTTAGTGAAATGTAATCGAAAGAAATATCGTAATGTAACTAATTTTACAATGTGCTTTCTCAAATGGAAAATACTGCAATTAGGAGGATTTGCTCCCTACTGTAATCTCACTAATTGGGGAAAAGGCACTTGGAGGGGAGTTTTTCGTTGGGGTTTTGGGAAAGGTCCCAGAAGAAGAGTAGTCAGCATGTAATGCACCACTACCACTGCTCAAAGACAGTTTAGAGTTTAAAAACACCATTTGTACTAAGAAAACAGCCAGATGCCACCGCACTGGCATTCTGTCAGTGATGAGTAGCATAAAGGCTCCCTAACACCTGCTACCACTTGATGAAACAAAACTTACATCTCTTTGAGTGAAAAGATCCACAGAGTAATCCAGGCTGCCTGAGGCTGGGGAGGGACCGGTGCTGCCAGCTCCAGCCAAACCCACACCTTTTCATCTCTGCTGGTTGAGGCAAATTCTGCAAACATCACAGCTCTGCTGAAACTCCTTTATACTTCACAACTGCATTAACTATGTGTTGAAGGAAAAGCAGGGCAATAAAGAACACAGGGATCACTTCCCTGAAGAAAATAAACCTGCATCTCTCAAATGCAATTTCTATGTCTGCTCTCAGCAATTCCTTTCTGTTTGAGGTGGACAGCCCTGTAAATACTATTCCATGAAGAAAAGAGATCATTTTAAAGACATGAAGGTCTCTTTGTCTAGTTCAATGAACTGTAATTCTGTCAATGCACTGCAACAGGTTTTCCGGATCAGAAGCAGAAGTAGCCCTTAACTGTAAGACATGCAGAAGGAGGCAAGTGAGAGATCTCCTCAAAGCCTTCATTACCAAACACTGCAGCAGAAAAAAGATTTCTGCCAAAAAGAAAACCGAAAAATTACTAGATGTAAAGGAAAGCATGGTCAACACATCAGTAGCCACACAGTAACCACAGGTATCATTATAGAAAACATGAGTTTGTTACCTTGGAAATATTACCATTGCTACCAACTGCCCTTGGGTGCCCTAAGGAGTGAATTATGATTCTGCAATTTATTTTGGGAACAAACACAAGGAGAGTGGTCTGAATCACATCTGTGCAGTGGCCGGAAATTAAATGGTCAACTTGTCAGAAGTAGAACTGTTTGATTTTTGGTTCAGTGACCAAAGTGAAAAGAAAAAGAAAGAAAAAGAGATCAGCTTGGGCCAACATAAAAGAAGTACTGCAGGATCTGGCACAAAAAAATAAATTAAAATATCAGTTCGGTCAATACGAAAATCTTCAATGAACCCAAAAAAATTAGATAAAGACTTTTATTCAGGCAGAAAAGTCTCATTCCGATTTCTGATTATGCATGTAACTTTTTTTTTTTTTTGTAAGTGTCATGATTAAAGTACTTTTTCAAAACAAAAATAAGAACTATGTTTTGAAAATAACAGTAATGTATTTCAAGTATTTCACTCCTTCCCATTTTCCATTAAAACTTTTACCAAATTCTATTCAAATATATTATCAGCTTTTGTCTTTGACAGAATCAGACTGCAAATGAATTCACTACAAACATGGAAATTCCAACTAAATAAATTCAGAGAATCATAGACTAGTTTTGCTTGGAAGGGACCTTACTCATCACCAAGTTCCAATCCCCCTGATGTGGGCAGGGACACCTTCCACTAGATGAGATTGTTCAAAACCCCGTCCAGCATGGCCTTGAATGCTTCTAGGGATGGAACATCCACAACTTCCTTGGTCAACATGTTCCAGTGTTTCACCACCCTCACAGCAAAGAATTACTTCCTAATATCTAATATAAACCTCCTCTCTTTCAGTTTGAAGCCATTCCACCTCATCCTGTCACCACATGCCCTTATAAAAATCCCTCTCCAGCTCTCTTGTTGGCCATCTTTGGCTACTGAAAAACTGCTCTAAGGTCTCCTCAGAGCCTTCTGTTCCCTGGGCTGAACAGCCCCAATTTTCTCTGCCTCTGGAGAGGTTCTCCAATGCCCTGATCATCTCCATGGACCTTCTCTGGACTCACTGCAACAGGTTCAAGTCCTTCTTATGTTGTGAGCCCCAGATCTGGATACAGAACTCCAGGTGGGGTCTTGTGCAAGTGGAGCAGAGGGGCAGAATCCCCTCCCTCACCCTGCTGACCACACTGCTTTGGTGCAGCCCAGGACATGTTTGACTTTCTGGGCTGTGAACACACATGGCCAGCTCACATCCAGCCTCTCATCCAGCAGCACCCCCAAGTTCTTCTCCTCAGGATTGCCCCCAGTCTATTCTCCACCCAGCCCGTGTTTGTGCTTGGGATCCCTCATGCAAGAATACTATCAACTTGAAAACTATCTGACTGGGTATCAGCCATCAGCAAATGAACTGTAATACTTGGAAAGCATAAAAATATTTGCCAGAGGTTTTGGATCTTTGTGCTAACCTGAATGGCATTCTGAAGACTACACCTGGTTTGGGCCAGAGTTAGAAGAATTGCTGTACAAAAGTGTTTAACATTGAACTTTAGCCAGGGATTCTTTTTTCAAAATATACTAGGAACTATTTTTTTAAGTACTTTTAAATAGCGATTCTGTGATTTTGACACCTGGCATACCTGCAAACTGCTGCACTGCAAGGCTGGGCAACAGTTTATTAAACCAGGATCTCTGCCTTGGCCAGTTTGGCTGTTTTGTTTCTCTCTGCAATTCTTGCTATAATAATCATTTCATCCAATGTCCAGATGAATGTGTCTAATTCTGGAAGGAGTGTTGTTTTCTTCCAGCAGTGCATTTCCCCTGTGAGATAGGAACACTGGAAGGGTATTGTGGGCTGGAATCCACAGCCTGTTTAGCCAGAAAGATAACCATTATCTATATTTCATGTCCTTTCCTAGGCATTGTATTGTCCTGGCGAGCAGTGGGAACAGTGGAAGGCAAATGGCAGAGACATTGCCAAGCCCTGTGATGTGATGAATGACTTCTCACATCCCAGGGCCTGACATGAAGAGAGGCCACAGAGGGTCACACCACTGTTTTCAGATGTTAAAAAGGCTGATCACCCACCCATTGCTTTCATTTCTAGCACAGGAAGAGCTCCCCCATGCAGGCTCCACAGGGAAAGACACAGCCCTTCCATGAAGTATTTCTCTGCAAGAACACAGGCCTCCTGGAAAGCTGATTTTCTGCAGCTTTGCTATCTCATTTATGAATATTCTACCAGTTTTGTTGAATGATATGACCACAAACTACATCTCAGCAACAGAGAGAAACATATTATCAGACTTCTTCAAGTCTTCTGGGCAGCGAGTCTTGTGTGCTTTCTCTTTTCCCATTTCCTTCCCTCTGCTATCATGTGCACACAGACAATCAATTTTCACTATTCCCCCACACATTCCCAAGGAGCAACTTACATATGCCACTTGTGGACAACCAATATGCAAATCCCTTCAAATCCAAGATGGGGCAGGAGCTGCCTGTAGATGGGATGCAGCAGGAGGAGGAGGGGAAAACAGCATTCGCTTCTGGATGCATGCCTGTGCACGAAGGGGAGCTTGCCTGATGGATTTCCCTGTACAGAGCTTTTCTTTGCCAACTTTTGATTATCTAACTGCACTCTTGAAAATTACACTGGAGAGATGGAAAGAGGGAAACAGTGAGGTCCCTTATTCTGTGTGCTTTTCAGCAGCTGGACCGCTCAGTGTACAGCCACATCGCAGCTCTGGAAGGGGACATGGGATAGGTGCCAGCATCCAGCCACCCATGGCAGCAAGGAATGGTGAACTGGACAGTCAGAAACACAGACACAGCTGGAGCTAGGGCTGGCAGGCAGACCCTTTTCTTGTCTCAGCTCTCTTGGGTCATACCTGTTTATTTACAAAACTACCCTTCAAGCAGACGTGGGGAAGAATGAACAACTGTCTAAGCTGAGGCAATCAGAATTTTACTTAGCATAGCGCAGGAGCTCTTGGCATTTCATCTCAGTCTGGTTTATAGTTCAGTTCCCTCAGGCCAATGAGCATGGCCCTGTCTCCTGTGGGAAACAGGAGTCACAAACCTGTGTGAGTAGAAGCCACTCTGGGAAACACATGGGAACCTTCAGCCCCCTCTCTGATGATTAATCTGCTCACCCTGCTGCAGAGGACCAAGGGCACTTCAGTTCCCTCTCTGCTGTATCTTGTAAAAGCAAAGACAGAAACCAGCAACCACCCTGCATGGCTGCACACCCCAAGGCTTCTGCTCCAGGAGAGACACAGCAACAGTTTTACATATGGCTTGACAAAAACATCCAACACCCAGTGAACCCCAACACCCAGAAGGCTGAGCTTATTAATAATGCTTCTCATCTAGCAAAACAAAATAAAATTTACTTTGGGCATCTCAGTCAAATACTCAGAGAGGATCTGTGGGCAGCACTGGTCCCACTCAGGGCTGGATACACACTGGCATGTTTGTCACCCCAGAACACGGGAAACTGGGACAGAACTTGGGCATGCACTGAAACACTTGCACAGTACAGAGAGAAACCTGCAGCACACAAAATTTTAGGAAGGTCAATGTAGAAGTTTGAAAGAAAGTGCGGAGGGGTGGGATGTAAGACAGGGTAGTGTAAGGTAAAGCTTGTACCTGAAGGGAGATGGATTCCTTGTCTACTGTCATTCAGGGCTCTTGCAGGTTGAACTTCAATAGACAGTCTGGAAAAGTGCCATTGATTTCCCTTCCCAAGGAGATGCTTGTGAAGCTCTCACAAGCATTATTAATATCAAAGTGCTAGAGAGGAGCAGGGAACAGATACTTCTGTTTTGTTCCCAGGATGGAAAAATACGGCAAGAGGGATGTTATAACGACTGTAACAAACAGTCTTCACTTTGGTATAAAAGCCTTTGGGAAAGTGCCTGAACTCCCTCCCTGCTCCCCAACAACTGTCACAAGTCAGTCATGTCCAGTCCCCCAGGACACATCCTGCTTTCTAGACTGAGATGTTCACATAAAAGACATTGCTTAAAATAGGTCGTGTGGAAACACTAAAAGGTAGCAGTCAGTGATGTCCTGATTCCCTGGGAAGACCAAGGGTCCCCTCAGGTGGACAGAGAGGAACCTTGGGGAGATCTCTACCTACAAAAACCACATCACCAAGCAGCATCCCTGCAAAGAAAGCCACGCTGACAGCAGCAGGACAAGGATGAATAGCCAACACTGCAGGGAGTCCGGAGTGACGCAGGTGATGCTGAGGTTGGCGAGACAAACAACAAGCCCACAGGTGTCTCAGCCTGAAGCTAAGCTGAACCCAGCTGCCCAGGAAACACTGATGTCACAGAGACAGCAGCCACTCCAGATGGTTGTAGGAGACAAAGTGGCTCTGTGCCTGGCCCTTGGTGCCCTCTCCAGCCCCAGCCAGGACCTCTCCAGCTGCAGGAGAACAGGGTAATGTCTGGTCCTGGAGTGTAGAATAAACAGGCACAAGCTCTAATGTCCCCACAAACCCCAGTACTCCCACTCTATGTGGGATATACACACCTCCAATATGGTCTTATTTAAGGAAAATGTTTAGTGAGAGATACATTAAAACAAAGCAAAGTCTTCAAAAAACCCCACTTCCTTGACCCTTCTCTTCCTTTTAGGAAAAGATAAAATATGTAACTGTGGGATGCATCTGAGCACTGAAGGGACCATGAGAAGGTCCTGTGGGCATGGACCTGACAGATCTCTGTCTCCGTGATGCTGTCCATGGGCAGAGCCCAGCAGGAATTGTGTGACACATGCTATGGCTTTCCAGTCACTTTCCAGGACTGACCTAAGGGAAGGAGGAATGGAGGAAGACTACCTGCTCAACAAAAAGGCATCATCTTGACAACCTAGGAAGGTCTTTCACCATGCAACCTGTTAGTGTGCTTTGACAGATATCAAAGATTGCACTTACAGGGTTTGTCCTATGTTTATTCCAGAGGTGAGTCCCAGCTGGTGAGGGAAAAAAAGGTGGGAATTACACAAACATTCCAGACACACATTGCACTCTGTGTACCTTTCATGCCCAATGAAAAGGCAGGAAATGTTAAGACAAAGAAAGGAAGCATGTTAGAAAGACTGAACCTTTCATCAGAGACTATTGAAATTCTCATAACAAGGGCTGGTATGAAAGGTTGCTTATTCTCAGAGGTAAGACAGTGCCATTTCCTTCCCTCTCCATGCAGCAAACACTCATGACAAATCTAAACCACAGCTGTAGGGCAGGAGACGCACAATGCAAATAAAGGTTGCATCTGAATCCATCCCAGCTGCATCACCACAGCTATTATCAAATTGAAAATCATACTTCAACCAGTCAATATGCAAATACTGTAATATTGTACCATCATTAAAAGCTACAGTTTCAAAAGAAGTGGTCTCCAAAAATCCCAATCAAGGCAATAATAAGGAAAATGAGAAATTATGCCAGTCTGAGAGCCTTGTCCTGTTCTACCTAATGAACTAACAAAGGTTTGGTGCAATCATCAGTGCAGGAAACAGAGAAGTGTCCTACACACCACTGTGCCTAAATATCCAACTAATAAATCATTTACTGGTAACCTTTGGTCTTGAAGGCTTATCTCTTGTTATACATATATGTGTGCATATGTATGTATATGTATATATATATGTTTATGTACACCTATTAGTATATACACCTGCTAATATATACACACCTGTTTATATATATATGTGTATATATATATATATATATATACAATTAGAAATATTAATTATTTATAAGAAAAATACATGTTAGATATTTCTACTTACAAGCAGTTTACATGGACAGATTTTGGCAATAAATTTCACAGGTAAATTATGCATATTAGAAAATACCTCTGGACACATAAATCAGAAAATATGTGCAACACTCTCACTGAAACAGTATTTTTGCACCCTTTAACCATTTACAGGTTTCTTGTATTTCCTGAGTCCCGTGCTGGATGACATGCCATAAGAAAGGTTCATGCACACATGGCAGTCCCCAGGCAGCCCCAGGCCTCGGACAGTGAACTCTCTGAGGCAGAGATCATTTTCTCATGTACACAGCCCGGCCCAGCCCAGCCCAGCCTGCCCTACATGGACCCACAGTACCAACAATGCCGTGTCTGTCCCACAGTCAGATGTCACCTCACAAATGTGGGTCACGCCATGCTGGCTTTGATTTCTGTTATTTGGGGCAATCAAGTCTCCTTTGCAGGGGGGAGCAGCCCCCTGATGAGGGGAGAAAGGATTTAACCGGAGATTACATCTCTTCTGCAAATTTGCAAGAAAGGCTCATTTAGGCCTTTGTGGACCTTCTACCTCCTTTCATCAATCCCGTGCCTGACTACATCTTTGGCTGGGCCATCTGCTGGTGCTTATGATGCCCACAAATTAGTGATGACAGCCAAAACCGTTGAAATTTAACATCTTCCCTAGTGAAACACAGTCTGTAAGAGGCTGTCAGTTGTGACCTTGCCTACCTTTTTCTTTCAGGCTTGGCACCCTTCATCAGTTTCTGGTCACGGGATCCTAAAAGCACAACTCTTAAAATTTACAAACACATGCCACATGAACTTTGGGGCCATACAAGAGCTTCAGAAATGCAGAACATGCATTGGTCAACATCAAGACCTAGAAACTCATATAGCCTCAATAACACACTTTGTAAGGCTCAGATCTGAGAAATTCAAACCGGCCACAGCACTCATAAATCAGCCTTCCTTTTGCAAAGCTTACTTCACGCAAGAAAATCCTAAATACAGCAGTCAGGGTGTGCTCTGGAGGCTCTGGTGGATGAAGGCATTTTTAGTAAATGCTGATCCAAGATTAAATTTTTATGTGCTATGAAACCCTTATGCAGCTGCAAGATATTGCTAGGGACCTCAGAAGAAAGGAGAGACTTGAAGATCAAGGGTCTTCCCCCTTCCTAATAATTCCCTCACCATTGCTACCTATTGACAGATTCAGTTTTTTTAATGTAAGGGTCCCTAAAGAGAAGAGTTCTAAAATAATCCGTGGATCTAACTGGACTTCCATGAGCAAAAAGTTTTCCACACTTCTTTAATTTTAAACAGAAAATGATGGAAGTCTCCATTCTTCCAGGGATCAGAGGAGGGTGTAAGTGGGTAAGACCAAACGTTTTGAGGGAATAGGCTGCAAAAGACTCAAGAAGCTGATGTGCTTCTTGGGCTGATGCTAGAAAAGAGAGATGCAAACCTTCTCTTCTGTTACAACTGCACTAACATCACTTCCTGTGCATTATTTACTTCTACTGACTCACTAAAAGCTTCCTACACTTCAGCATAACTGGTACAGAAAGTATCCATGCCTGGGTTTCTGCCACTCAGTTACAACCTCGATTATACCTCAAGCAGCATCACTATTTAAATTCCAGTTTGGTTTTTTCTTCCCTTCCTTTGCATCAAACTCAAACTTGTTTTTATTTAATAATGATCTGAATTTAGAACAATGAATACTGAATTTTAATAATGATTTGAATTTACAACAATTTTAATTTACAAAAATGCCCATCAGAAATGTAAATAATCCTAATGAAAAGGGGTACTAAGTCACAATCTGTATTTCTAAAATACAGTGGCTCGTAACAAAGGTGGAATTGGGCAGACTTTAAACAACTTTTTATCAGTGCTGAAAGAGTGCACCAATACCACTTAAAATAGTTAAAAACCATTTTTTTACAACCTACCGCAGCAACAGTTCTAGACAATATACAGTATATCTAAGAATAGTAGCAGTCATAGATGGAAACTGATAACTGAAGGTTAATCCGTTCTCGAAAAAAAAAAGGAACAATGGAGAGTGAAATAGAAACTCAAGTCCTATTAAAGAAAACTATTTTAAGTGCAGAATGATGAGTTTTAGCATCAATCATGGGAAAACAGTTCAAAGTTGTTCTTAAAAGATCTAAATTTGAAACCTTGGGAAAAAGGAACTGTTTGCAGTGACAGAAAAAAAAAAATCTTAAGGGATAAAACAAATACAGTGTAAAGATAATCCGTTTATATTTTTTAAACACTATAAATCTGACTGTTCATTTTGAGCTTTCTGTGATTAAGGTCAGTAAAGACTCAATGTTCATTCAAGTTTATCCTTATTTCTTTATGCAGTTCCAATGTACTTATCTGTAAATCATGGTACATGCTCTCAGCACTGAAGGCGCTTTGACATGGATTTAAAAAATCAACTGCAGATTGCAAATAAACCCAAATGGAATTGTATAAAAATTTTCAATTTGTAGTGGTTAGGGCTTGATGGTTTTTTAAATTTTTTTAAAAGAAATTACATTCTACTCTGCATATTACAGAAGAAAACCCAGGAGAAAACCACAAGAGGGTAGGGATGACCCTATCTTCCAGGAAAGCTGCAAGCCAGCCAGGCTCGCCCTGATGCTGCTCCCAGAACACACAGCCTCCCCTTGGCTGAGGGGAAGCTGAGCAGGTGCCTACATTAAACCAGTGAACACTTTGTCAGTTTGCATTTGAGCAAGCCTATAAGTGCTTTGCCAGCTCAAGGACTTAATCACATTTGAAATAAGCTAATTCAAGGAATAAAAGTCTGCCAAAGGTAATAAAATTGTTTGTTGATGTATCAAGTCAGTCCTCTTAATATAAAAGAGCGTATTTATATGCAGCCTGGGTCTGGTCCTATTCAAGCAGTGATTAAATATTTACTGTTTGCAGGAATAGGGCCAAATCTGGACTAATTTTAAATATTAGGGGAGAAGCGCTAAATCCTAATGTATCTAATTTAACTATGCAAAGTAGGGAATATTCTTGCCTTTGTTTTACTTAGGAAATTCAGAGGCACAGGGAAATAAAATGCCAGATTCAGGGTGCCAGAGAAGCCACTTGCAGAAGCTCTTGTGCTTCCCAGGCAAGTGTCCTCTGCAACCCACGCTGTTCCTCTCCTGCCGTGCTGGGCAGCACAAGGGACAGTTGGGCAAAGGGCCGAGAGCCCCTGTCACAGCTCCACTGGCTGCACCGTGGTTTGACTCCCCCTCTGAGTGCCTAAGGAAATGTCTAAACAAATTAGCAGAAAGTCAGTGGCTGATTTTTTTAATCAGAATTTTTTCTCATCCATCCTTTGGCATATGGTTTCATCCAATTCCCTCCTCTTTGAGCTCAATGTTTGTGGATGCTGCTGTCACCTGTTCCTGTAGAACGAAGGGGCAGTAAAACAGGGCCTTACTGGAACTTGCAATGATTCAGAGCATTTTAATATACGCTCTGAGCAGGTGAATTTTCACTGTACATATGTAAATCTCCCCTCATCCTGTGCTTCTGTGCAGCATATCAAAAATCCTGCTCTGTGTCCCCACAAGACCACCCTTAAAGTTTTATTTTTAAATTATAAATTCTCAACCAGTACAGACTGGCATTTTTCAGCATCATTAAACTATATTATATAAAATTTCACATTGCTTGAAATTGTTTCTTCAGGTTGTATACTCTGGTTTGTTGTTTTGTTTTGGTTTTTTTTTCTTGTGCTATATAACATTGTTAATTGTTCTATGTTAAAATACTCACATATTTCAAAATATCTAACTGATTTAGCAAGCTTAGCTCAAGAATATGCCTGCTACACTGTGCATAGCAAATACAGTGCTTCTTGACATGGTTTGTAATGGGCAGGTTTTTAATCAATGCACGAATTTGAAAAGAAATGCCCATTGCAAGTTTGATATAAATTAAGAGTCTGGCTCACACCGAGGTGTACCTATACCTTGCACTGTGTAAACAAGTTAGTTTTCAAGTTCTGCTTGTGGACTTCCTTCTGTGTTCTTGTTTTGAACGCGTCCGATTTGTTTTCACTTGCTTAACACGGTGGCTTTAGGAGATCCCCCGAAGTGCTTGGGCTGCAGCCCCGCGCAGAGCTGGGTCTCTGGCAGCGATGCTCCCGCTGCGATGCTCCAGACGGGAGCGCGCAGCAGAGGGATGGGGCGGATTTTGGCCGGGGTCAGCGGAGGCTCCGGGGAGCTGCCGCAGGAGATGCTCCCCGAGCGGGATGGGCGGATTTTGGCCGGGGTCAGCGGAGGCTCCGGGGAGCTCCCCGAGCAGGATGGGCGGGGGAGCGGGGCAGAAGAAGCTCCGCAAAACCTGAGAGCGGACAGGGAGAAATCAATCCCACGAGGCGCAGAGGTAGATTCAAAGACGCCGCATTTTGCTGGGTCAGACGCAAAACAGCGACGGAAAACCCACCCTTGGCCACCTGAAAGGTCTGGCGCGCAGCTGGGGCGCTGCTCCGCAAGCTGGTGTTTCAAAATTCAAAAACCTTTTAAAAGGACGAGCGTCAGAAGAGCATCCCCGGAGAAACAGCATCGGTCCCTGCTCCTCACCATGCAGGACAGCCGGACAGCCCTGCCCGATGCAGGACAGCCGGACAGCCCTGCCCGATGCAGGACAGCCGGACAGCCCTGCCCGATGCAGGACAGCCGGACAGCCCTGCCCGCCGCGCTCCCGCTGCCCTGCCCGCCACAATCCTCTATCCCTAGACAAGCAACGAGGCTGAAATGCGGGCTGAAGGCTTGGGGGGAAAGGGAAGCAGCGAGGATAGAGGGGATTCTGTCATTTACGTGGTTGAAATATAATTTCAAAAATTCAGCATTTAAAATAGTGCAAACTGGAAATCCCAGCTTCTTTTCTTGCTTCGCACATCTGTGGTTCAGCAGGTTGAATGCAATTTACATAACCTGAGTGTGTATTATGGGCTGTAAAATCTAAGGAAAAAAAAAAATTCCGGTGAAGTCATATAACTTACATATCTGGGTTTTTAGAAAGGCCACTAGTATTTTAAAATCAAAAGTTTCCAATGAATTTAGTAAAACTATACTGTTAAAGCTTACACATGGAGAAAAACTTCAGGATGCCTTATATTGTGTGAAAATGAATATTTGATGTGTTTGAGGTTTATGTATTTACAGTAAAAATTTCAATTAGAATTTTCACGTAACTATTCAATAATTTACCTGAAACTTAAATTTTGAGCTGGAACATATCAAAGTCAGAAGTTTAATTCTATCTTTAGTCAGGGACTATCAAACAGTATCTGCTTTTGAGCAACGTGTTTTAAACAAATATTTCTTGTCATTTTCTCTGATTTCCAATTGCCTACTGCAGAATTTGCTGTTGTTATTCTGTAGCATTGCAAACTCCAAACAGACACAAAGAGAGAAGAAGGATTAGCGAAGATACCCTTAAGCAGTCTCCCACCGTTAAGAATTAAAAAATGTTTCACACGTGGAAGTTTCCTATCCAGAGAAATGGTGATGAGGCTGCTGCACCGCACAGTGCTGGTGTCCAGGGGCACTCTGCAGCCGAAAGCAGCTTCCCACAGTAGTGTACCTGCCCCATTCAGCCCTGGGCTCTGCCACTCACCCACTGCAGCTACAAGTAGAGACACTACTTTGTGAAAAACTTTGCCTATTCTTTCTTGTTCATTCTCCTCCGCCCGGGCGCTTATAAAAAGCAGGGGTTTTTTATTAATTCTAGGCACGACCTTCCATCTCCAGAGCCACCTGTGAGTGCCTGACCCCCGCCTGTCGTCCGTGGCCCCTGCAAGGGAGCAACAGGCTGGCCGGGTCCGCGCTGGGCACATCGCGGTGACAACACGGCGGTGACACACGGCGGTGACCCGATGGCAGCCGCCAGCTGCGGCACCGTGCAGCCCCCCAGGAGAGCCTGAGCTCACGGTGCTCCGAAAGCCGCTGGAGTGGGAAAGGGACAAACCGCCAGCAACTCGTGATGCTCCGGATCCGGCCCAGGGCCGGCTGAGCAGCGGGGACTCGGAACTCGCTCGGCTCCGGGCAGCGCCCGGCGGGAGCCGCTCCGAGGCGAAGCGGCGCTGGGACGGGAGCGCGGGCGGCGGTCCCGGGGCCCGGGGCAGGCAGGACGGTCCCGCACGGACGGGGCGCTCCGCCGAGCCGCCGCCGGGGCTGCCCTGGGGCACGGCACCCGGCACCGTCCGGGGCTCCCGCTTTCCCCCCGCCACTTTCCTCCCCGCGGGACGCTCCGGGGCCGCCCGGGGACCAGCAGCGCCGAGCGCCACCACCTACCGTGGTACTCCTGGCCAGGCACGTAGGCGGCGGGGTTGCCCGCGATGTGGAGGGCGATGAGCACCTCGCCCTGCTCCCCGTCGCCCTCCAGCTCGCCGTGGTGGGTGCAGAGGAAGAAGAAGGGCGAGAAGCGGGCACGGGGGGCAGCCGCCCGGCCCGCCGCCAGCAGGGCACCCAGGGCGGCCAGCAGGCAGGGCCAGCCCCCGGGGACGCCCCGCCGCCGCTCCATGCTGCTGCCGCCGGCGCCGCTGGGGCATCCAGGGCACGGCGGGGCCGGGGCGCAGCTCCGCTCCGCGGGACGGGGCGGGCCGGGCCGGGGCGGGCGCTGCCCCCCGCCGCGGCCGCGGGAGCTCGTGGGGAGGCGGGCGAGGAGCGGAGCGGAGCTCTGCGAGGGCAGGGGCGGCCCCTCCGCGCCCGACGAAGGCTGAGCCGTCCCCGCCTGCCGCTGCCGGGGTGCGGGGCACGGAGCTGGGAGTGCGAGGGCTGGGAATAATTTATTTCCCCCGGTGCCGGGGTGGGAGGGAGGGGAAGGTCCCTCCCCTCCTCCTCCTCCTCCTCCTCCGCCGCCGCCCGCTCCTCCTTGCTCCTCGCTCTGCACGCCGGTGTGCGGTGCTGCCGCCGCGGACTCGGGGGCTGCGAGCTGGGCTCTGCTGCCCGCCCTTTGTCTGCCGCGGGGTCCCTGTCCCTGCCCTGTCCCCGCCCTTGCTTCCACTAACCAGCTTCTGCCCCTAGCTTTGCTCCTGGGTGCCAGCCCCTGCCCTTGTTCCTGTCTCTGCCCCTGCTCCTGCCCCTGTCCCAGCCCTTACTCCCCACCCTGACACCTGAGTCCCTGATCCTGCTCCCTCCTTGTTCCCTTGTTCCTGTCTCTCAGCCTCAACCCAAATGTCTCTGCTTCTATTCCTTTATCTACCCTTTTGTCCCTCTGCCCAGACCTTTAGCCCTGTTCATGTCTTTGTCCCTCCTTCCCTGCCCCTGTGCACCTGCCCCATTCCCTACCTTTTTGCCCCTATTCCCCTGCCCCAGTCCCTGTCCCTTTGCCTCAGCTCCAATTTCTGCCCTTCTGCCCCTGCCCCTGTCCACGTCCCAGCCACAGCTCTGTCTCTGGGGAGACAGAGAAAAGGGGGAAAAGTGAGATTTTTACTTAAATCTTCTGCACTGCCATTTCAAAATGATACAAATGCACACACATCCCCAGAGGTGGTTGGGCAGCTCTGGAGCAGGCCAGGTCCCTGGGAGAAGACTTCAACTCCCCGTCAGTGTGCGCCCAGGCCCTTTATCCCAGACAGAGGGGCAAACCCGGTGGAGACCAGAAGGGGAATGAGAAACTGAACATAAACTACTGGCAAGTTGAACAATTCATAGCATAATTTTTTAACAAAGCAGGACTGACAGAGGGCATCAGGAGATGGGAGCAAATCCACAATGGTTTAAAGCACCCACCATGCTGCTGCTGGATCCTGCCCAACGGCCAGAGACAGCCGGGGTGAGCGGCAGTGACATGATGTAATTGGAAAGGAGAGCCTACCTGCCAGCATTTTTGAAGTGCAAAACTGGCACAGTCCAGGGGCTCCCTCCTGGATTGGTTTCAGTGCCAGAGGGAAAGGTTCCCTTCATGGAGGCACAAGCCACATGGATGGCACCACGCAGCTGCCCCACGTCCATGCAGGCTGCTTCCCTGGCCCACCTCCCACCCAGCTGACAGAGAGCCCATCCACAGTGGCCCAGGGGACATCCTTGCCATCTGCCCAACCTGCCTTTTCCGCTGGCTCTGCACAGAGCCTGAGTTCACCACCAGCAGCAGAACTTTGCTGTGTTTCCTGTCTCACTGGGTTGTGCCTCACTAGGGATGGAATGAGGTAGTGTCCTTTATCAACTTGGATGGAGAAATGCACTGCCTTTGCTATAAAGACAAAAGGCACCAGTGGTGTACCACGTAGGGGATGGAACACCTGTCCCATCACTGGCTGGTGGGTGTCCCTGGCCACTGCTGTGGAAAGTGGACCTGACAGCAGCTGGTGAGGAGTCAGTTTGGCTCCAAGGCTTCCTTTTTTGGGTGGTTTATTTGTTTTTCAACTTTGGGTATTTGTTTGCTTTGGTGGTTATTTTTTAACATCTGCGCCTCCTCCATATATTTCAATGCTTGTAAAAGTGACAGACTAATAATATAATTTCCTCATGCCAAAATCTCATGCAGGCAAAAGCTGTGCAGGCTCACTGGTGAAACCGCTGCCAACAGGATGTGTTCTCCCTCGTGCACTCCTGCTTCCCTCCAGCAAGGGCTTGCCAGAGAGGCCAGGCCATGCCAGAGGGGCTTCAGCTGAGCAAACACACCCTGGCTTGTGCCTGCTCTGCCTAGCAGCCGTGGAAAGTTGGCCAGTCATTTTGGAGGAGGCTGCTAGAGGCATCCAACTCTCTTATAAAAAAAGGAAGTGGTAGGGAAAGGGGGTGATGGGGTCCCACTGCTCAGGGAGGGGATGCCATCCGTCTCTGTCAGGATGCTACTGTACCAGTTTCCAGCAAGCCTTTACTTTTTTTTTTTTGTTTCAAGAGATTGTTCCCTAAATAATCTTGGGACCATGGGATAGCTAACCTGCCAGCAGATTTCAGGGCTCAGACTAGCACTCCCTGAAGTCACTGGGATTTGGATAGGGCTTGTAATGATGAATTTTACAGAATTTTCTTTGTTTCCAGCTTCTTAGTATCCAGAGAAGCCAGGGCTGTTAGTGCAGCCAGCACACCCCTTTCTTCTAGGAGGTGTGCATTACTTACCAAAAGGGGACTTTACCAGTCAGTAAAAGAAGATGAAAATGTAATAACTCCACTTGGAAGCCTTGTGCCTCTCCTTAGTAACCTCCATTTCTTTATGTTATGCCTTTCTCTCTCCTTTCTCCTTTGTTTCTTACACTTTCACAAGATCTATAACCTCCTCTTCACTGGGCAGGATGAGGAAGTCTTGTGGTCATGCTCTGTTGGTGAGGAATCCAGTAGACTCCCCACTAATATTCAAAGACACAGGGATATTCAAAGGGACTTTTTGGGACCTCAAACCTCATTTTCTGCACCCTCCAGGAATAATGTAATAGACTTTCAGTTCAGAAAAGACACCTCAGACTCTACACACCTAGGTCAAAAAGTGCTTCCCAAAACTCTCTTGCACATTTCAGGCTCATCTTTGCATAGGAAAGTGATGCTAGTAGTGGCCTTCATCACAAATCAAGATGATCAGAACCCACAAACCCCAAAACTTTGTGATGTCCCTACAATAGCAGGAAGACATTTGCTGAGACATTTGCAGGGAGCCAAAGCTGTGACCAAGGCCTGTGCATTGGGGGGAAAGAAGAAAAAGAAGCTTCCAGACTCTGCCAGCCTTTCTTTAAAGGAAAATGTATTCCTAGCCCCAGCTCCAGCACAGTCTCACTGATACAAGCATGATTTACTCATAAACCACCCCAAATTCTTACTTGATTTGAAAGATTTTGCTACAACCTGGAGCACCAGCACACCTGCACAGCCCCTGCTGCTGAGCAGCCTCCAACACGGCTGGGCATGGAGGGAGCCTCCCATCACCCTGTCCCCACCATCTCACAGGGGACAGCCACATCCCAGTGGGTTTTTGCGCTGGTTTCATATCCCCTCACTGCTCTGAGTAAATACAGTACCTGATTTTTGAAGGTGAGGGTTTTATGAAAAGTCTTTGGCCAGAATTTTTAATACCTATCCCATGACAGCAAGGCTAAGATATTATTATTAAGAATATCAAAACAACTATTTAAGAAAAGTATCTAAGACCAGTCCTCCTGTAATAGGAATAAAAGCTTGTAAAAATCATAATAATCTTTATTTTCTCTCTTGTCTGATCCAAGATCTTTGTGTAAGTTACAACTATTCCCTGTTAAAGGCAGGACCTACCTAATACTGCAGGATGGAGGTTACCATGAGCTTTCACCCCTCATGAAGTATGTTTTTTAACACAGAAAACAACAAGGAATAAATTGAGTTGTGAACTGAGTGAAGACTGTTGTCTGCAATGGAGAATGCAATAGGTGGAATGTAAATAATTACTTAGGAGGTACAGGCCTCTCTCAAGCATGGGTGGTGGTGGTAAATCACAGCACAGATGGACATGGCTGCAGTCCATATTAATTTAAGGAAGTGATTATTCAGGCAGTAGAGCTGCTCACTTCATTCAGGGAGCGAGCTCACGCCCCAAAAGCAGAACTGAAAAACATCAGCAGGCAAGTAGCTGCTTTATTAACATGGCCACAGCAGATAATTCTGAAAATATATGGGCAGGTTGTGGAACTATTAAATAACATGGAGCAATAAGGGGCTTTGTCCAGGCTCCTTGGGACTGGGCAAAGGCTCTCATGGAAGTATGTAGAAAAACCTTGTCACTGTCTCCATGTGGAGAGTCCTGATGCAAATCTTGTCCCCTGTTTTCTATGACAAAAATTAAGGAAACTGACTAGGGTTTCTACATAATCAGCTGCAAATAAGAAAAAGATATGGAGCACCAAATTGCATGTACCATTTATCTATTGTGGTATAGCATGTAACATCTGAAAGCAGGACAGCAAGCTGGGACACTTTCCATTTTCTCATGCTAATGAAGCTATAAAGTGGACTTCCCAGAGTCAGATTTTTTCACCAAGTCTTTATTTTCTACTCATTCATACAAGCACTCAGTGTTGTCTTTGTATGTCTTTCCTCTTGACAATCAGATGTACACACAAAGCAGACCTCAACAAATTGTTGAGAGGGATTCTCCTGCCCACTGCAGCAGGTGGGCTGTCAATCCATCGATGCACTTCTGCAGGCTGGAAAGCTCCCCTCAGTCATCCCGAGGTGTGTGGGGTTTCTTTATAATCCCACTCAAGGAAAGAAACTGGGAGGATGGGTCAGAGCATGCTAAAGTAAGATGGACTCCCCTCTCTTGGGTCTGTCAGTGAAATTGAAGCTTCAATGTAAGTAAAGTTTGGCTTCAGCAAAGTGGAAACCTCTGACCTGTGAATGCTGGACAGGAAAGTTAAAAGTAATTAATAGCTAACTTATCTTGCTTTTTCTTCCAAAACAAAGTCTTCAGTTCATGCAGTCTCCTTGTTTTCTTCTCCTATTTATGCAGGGATTTACCAGAGAGGCCTGGCACTCTGGAGTTGCCTTGGCCATGCCAAATAACCCTATGGGATGAATCCCTTTTTTGTGCACAGGACTTGTCACAGTCAGATAATAAAGCAGTCTTGCCTTGCCAGTTTCATGAACTTTGCTCTTAAGCAGAGCCCAAGTCATTTCTAAACAAAGGCCTAAATGTGAAATTATAGGCAACTTCCATGCCTATGTTATTACGAGATGTTAATTTTTTCTAGGGTAGGAACAATAGCAGCTGTTTGGCTGCTCCATTTTCCAGTGGGCTGCTACAATATGCACCGTCTGTAAACTGACATCTCATGATTTCATCAGAAATTGGAGTATTTAACTTTACACATTTTTCTCTCTCTTTTAGTGCATTCCATTATTAAGCTTGTATTTCTCTATTGCTTGTTAACTTTATTGAGGTATGAATATAAAAGACAGTATTAGAAGGCTTTTCTTTTTAAGAAAGGCATTTCTTTACAAACACTGTTGATGCTATCAAATAGGTGAGCCTATTTGATAATTTACTATAATTTCCTAAAATTTACTATTGATCTTATAGCCATTAAAAAGAATATAGGATTTAAAAGTAACTGTATGCTGGGGAACAAGTATTTAAAACTTTCTGTTGTCTGGATTAATAATAGCATTTAAGGGTGAATGCCTTCGAAGAGTAGGAAGGTTTTGTGTTCAATATCTTATCTATTTTATGTGCTTTCTTTAGAGATGTAAATCTAGAAATTTAACACTCCCCTTATGCTTAGAAAAGTAGGCAGTGGGAGGGACTCTGAGTTTAAAATTAATCTCATTATCTATTATGAATAAAACCAGAAATTGCTGAAGACAAATGCACAACATTCATTATGGTTCTTGCTTTTATATTTTCCTAATTTGGATGATGTTTCCCTCAATGTACTGTTTTGGATGCAATGCAAGGATAAGAATATCCTTTTGCCTGTTTCTGATCCATGGTGCTACTGTGCCCTATCACCACTGTGTGAGAAGCATCCCTAGGTATATTTAAGGGAATTCAACTTGGCTCTGGTTATTTACAATTCTAATGTTTGACCTTGTTTTGCAAATCTGATTTTCCATTACATTAAATACACACATCTTACATAAAGAGGTATCTCCTAGAACAAGGATTCATGTCCATGACTGCTCTGTCCTACTCTCCACTGGCTGCTCTGGCTTTCCATGAAGAAATGATGGGTATTTAACCACGTTACATCTGCATACTGAAGTTTCCAAGGCTTTCATTAACTTGCAAATATTTATCGTGGGTAGCCTTTATCTGAAGAATTTTTTAAATGTCAGTGGCCACAAAAGAAACTCAGTCCATTTTACTGCCTAATTTATCTCTCCCCTTTGCTATTCTAACTTCAGTAACCCCAAGGACCCAAGGTACACAGGGCTAACAGGCCAGGACAGTTTTAACAGTTTACTTTGTGAAGAAAAGTGGGATGCAAATCCTGTGGAAGTCCATAAAAGATACTCCTTTTGCTTTATTTAATGATCACTAAACTTTTAAGAGCCTCAGAAAATATATTCCTTCTCTTTCATTTATCGATCACTAAACTTGCAGAGCTGGAAACACATTTTACTGCAGGTTTAGAGGGCTTTCTCTTATCATATCTATGTTTAAAATGTATTTAAAGTACACAATTTGTGCGAGTGCATGTCAGTGGACCTCAGTGCGGAGACATAAGATGCGACACTTATCTGCAGCCTGTGGGACCACAAGCATTTTGCAGGATCTGTTTTGTTTGCCTAGTGGCTACTGTGAAAGCTCTCCAGCTGCAGCTGCAAATACAGTTTGAGCAAAAGCCGAATGGTAGTTGCATCAAAGCTGTTTAAAATACACGAATTTTGCAGAACAATTTTGAGGATGAGAGGTAGCCGGGCTGGGGCGTGCGGGAGGATGGCTCCCGGGCAGAGACAGCTCAGGATTCATCCCCGCTCCCTGACCCGCAGCCCGGGCCAGGACAGACACGGCGGTGTCACAGCTCCTAACTTATGTGACACCCGGTCACAGGGGCCGCCGGGTTCTCAGATTTCTTCTTCAGCCCATCGACATTGGGGTTAATGTGTTGCCCACCCTCAAAGACTGAGACGCTGTACTTTATGCGCTGAACTAAATGTCTTTTTTCCATTTTTTTTTTCCCCTTTCTTCTGTGTTTAAAGAGGATCTTTTGAGGTGGGAGTGGGAGCCTGGCTTTTGGCAGAACGGGCTCCCAGGGCCGCCCCGAGAGACGCGCACGGGATGAAGGAGCGGCTGCTGCGCGCAGCCCGGCAGGATGGCTGGGGAGAGCAAAGGGACCGTGAGAGTGTGAGTGAGTGTGTGTGGGTGTGTGTGTGACTGTGTGAGTGTGAGTGTGTGTGAGTGTGAGTGTGAGTGGGTGTGAGTGGGTGTGTGTGA